>NC_142936.1:14315403-14340403 GCF_046866305.1 Octopus bimaculoides | reverse complement strand
TGTGAGTGTGTGTGTGTGTGTGCGTGCGTCTGTGCTTGTCCCCCCACTATCGCTTGACAACCGATGTTGGTGTGTTACCGTTTCGGCAAAATTGATCGATAGAATAAGTACTCGGCTTACAAAGTAGTTCTGGGGTCGATTTGTTCGACCAAAGGCGGCGAGCTGGCAGAAACATTAACACGCCGGGCGAAATGCATAGCGGTATTTTGTCTGTCTTTATGTTCCGAGTTCAAATTCCGCCGAGGTCGACTTTGCCTTTCATCCTTTCGGGGTCGATAAATTATAGTACCATTTGCGCACTGGTGTCGATCAAATCGACTGGCCCCTTCCCCACCAAATTTTGGGCCCTGTGCTTAGAGTAGAAAAGAAAATGCTATTTGATTATCTTTTACTTGTTTCAATCATTAGAGTGTGGCCGTGATGGGGCACCACATTGAACAATGTTTAGGCGAATGAACAGACCCCAATATTAATTGTCTTAAAGCCAGAGACGAACCAAGTGGACGATCACACAACCAAACGTTTTCCATAAGTATAAGATGACGAGTAAGCAAAATATCATTAATGTGCTTCTGGTTTGAACATGTATGAAACACATTTTAAGAGTCTAAATAAAGAAAAAGATATGATGGAAAATAATTATATGCAAAGGAAAACACTCCAAAGAATTCATATGATGGTGAGAATGTGAGAATATAATGTGCAGAGTTGTGCAAAGATAAATTACATTATAAATATTATGGGAATTTTCCCATCTGATATTCACACGGCGATCCGTGTGAATATCAGATGGGAAATTCACATAACTTGTTTTCATAATAATGAGAATCCTTACAACCAATATAAGTGTATCAGTGCACATACAACTGTGTTATTTTGCAAATCGATAACGTTAATACATACAGAGAGAGCAGAATATATTAGTACATAATCTATCTATCTATATTTCTTTACTGCCCACAAGGGGCTACACACAGAGGAGACAAACAAGGACAAACAAACGGATTAAGTCGATTATATCGACCCCAGTGCGTAACTGGTACTTATTTAATCGACCCCGAAAGGATGTAAGGCAAAGTCGACCTCGGCGGAATTTGAACTCAGAACGTAACGGCAGACGAAATACCGCTAGGCATTTTGCCCGCCGCCGCGCTAACGTTTCTGCCAGCTCGCCGCTTTTCTATCTATCTATCTATCTATCTATCTATCTATCTATCTATCTATCTATCTATCTATCTATCTATCTATGCATGCATGCATGTTTTACACACACACACAAACATACACTCGTATGTATGCATATAAAAAAAACCTTTGTCTAATTACGTAATGAAATAGGTAGGTACTATAAGTGGTCGGTTTGGTTTACCACTAAAACTCCGACACGAACTGTAACTGATAAAAAAAAAGGTGGTTTTTAAGCTGGCTAAAAGTGATCCATCGTTGAACGGGTCGACATATATATTAGAAACAGTGAATAAACAAGCAAAACATGTGGTACCACTTTAGAGCAAGTTATTATCGTGCGCGTGTAAGCGAAAGCAGGGTATTGTAATCACGTGTTTTAGTCTGTTTGTCTGTGTGTTTGCAAAATTACTGGAAAACGGTTCAACGGATTTTCACCAAATTTGGCAGAAATACTCATTGGGTGAGTGGTTCGAAATGACGAACATTAGGTCTGATTATCTTCAAACATACATAAATACATACATAGATATGCGACTGTGTGTGTGTATGCATATGTGTGTGTGTGTGTGTGTGTGTGTGTGTGTGTATACAGTGATAGATTTGAGGGTTTCGTTTATTTACGATTTGACTTCTTAATTTCACCAGAATATAAATAAATAAAATGGCGATACTTAAGAAAATAAAAAAGATTTAAATCGAACTTACAAGTTTCCCATTTCTTTATTGCCCACAAGGGGCTAAGCATAGAGGGGACAAACGAGGACAAAAAAGAACAAGGACAGACAAAGGGATTAAATCGATTACATCGACCCCAGTGCGTAACTGGTACTTAATTCATCGACCCCGAAAGGATGAAAGGCAAAGTCGACCTCGGCGGAATTTGAACTTAGAACGTAGCGTCAGACGAAATACCGCTAAGTATTTCGCCCGGCTTGTTAACGTTTCTGCCAGCTCACCGCCTTTTTGGGCGGCGAGCTGGCAGAAACAAGTTTCCCGATAAGCCAGTTTAGTGAGACACTTACAACGCTTGATTCAATTCAGTTAAAAACCATAGGTAAGCAACACATCGTAAGCAAAAAAAAATGTATCTGCGCGCAGGGTATGCGTCACCCCTCCGATGCCTTTTTTTTAATAATGTAAACATAGTGCAGAGTAATTATAGCAAAGAGTTGTTTTAATAGATAAACATTTATTATAACTACTCTGCACTATGTAATAAGTTAAATGCTCTAAAGTGACACCACATTTTGATTGTTCATTCTCTATTCATATGCGTATTCATATGTATATAGGTTTGGTTGTATAAATAAAATTAAACGACATGAGTAAATATAGTTTATATTTTTAATCGGCAGAAGGGCCAAAAGTTTCACGTGTGCACGACACACACACACACACACACACACACACACACACACACACACACACACACACACACACACACACACACACAAACACACAAACACACACACATGCACACACACACATATCATTCAACATGGTAGTGGTTGAATAAAATTCTTAAGGTCAACATATACCCACTTGCAGCCTCTTGAAAGCTTTGTCACTAATTTATTTCTCCGCCAAATTCAAAACTGTTAACAGTTCTATAATAGTCACCTCCCAAGCTACATTTTGATATGAAAATATTGAAATGTGTTTCAATGGAAAAAAGTTATGTTAAAATATGTGAGGTTCCAAAGGAGAGAGTAGGCCGAAAAATCGACTTTGAATCAAAGTAACTTTCTTATTTTAAAAGCAAAACTATATTTTATTCAAGCTTAAATGAAAGAAGGAAACGAGAGAAATCTAAAAATGTCAATTTTATCAAAAGAATCTTTAATATAAAAAAGTTGTGAAGCTAAAAGTGTCGAAAAAAAAAACAGTAAGTAACGCTTCCAATCGACTTTGACTTCAAAAAACTTTCTTAATTGAAAAGTAATCTATATTTTATTTAAGCTCTAATGATAAGTCAAACCGAGGGGAATCCAAAAATACTAATTTTATGCAATACAATTTTGTAGAAAAAAAGATATGAGGTAAAAAGGGACAAAAAAGTAAGTGATGCTAGGCATTGTGCCTATGGTAGAAAGGATTATATATATATATATATATATATATATATATATATATAAATTATTATAATATATAAAATATATACAGTTGTCTCTCTTGCATCACAGCGAGATTTCTTCACTCTTTCTTTTATTTTTAACTTTTTTTTAATCTTCACTCTCTCTTTTTTCCTTCAATCCAGATATGTTACTGTATATATATATATTTCTAGCTTTAATGCATTAAAAGTTAGTCAAAAGATAATAGATCTAGTCTTTATTTGCAGAAATAAACTTTAATTTCATTTCTGAATCAATTTTATGAATTCAAGTAAATGAAAATAATTCTTAAAATTCAATTTTAAACCTTCTCCTAATCAAAAAAGATCATTTCTGTTTGGCTATAGTTATTTTTTATTATCTCAATTATAAAATATATAAGCCCTAAAAATTAAAATATTTTAAAAACAAAAAAACAAAAATTAAAAATAATGAAACAAAACATGTGGGCGCACGTTCGTGTTAAAAAGAAAACAGCAAAAATGTATGAATGGTTTTAATCAAATGGGTGCATTCCTTTTTTTGCTTCTTTTAGTTACTAATTAATGATTGAATACTTAATTAAACTTACAATTATAATTCCCATAATTAATTAACTTTTTATTTTGAATGACTGTTTGATTGACTAATATATTGATTGTTTATATTTTGCATTTAGGCAGTTTGAATCAATATTTAGCTTTTCCACCACAGTAACTCGCGTTTTTTGACTACTATAATGAAAAAAATTGCTGATTCCCCAGTCACCGGTTTTGTGTTTATTATTTTAATTTAATTTTTTTTGGCATGATCTAACAAACTAAGACTTATTTACAAATTATTTAATATGTTGGCAATCAAACTTATTAGTATGTTGGCAATCTAACACAACATCAAGTTGTAAATACTCACCATTTTTCTAGCATAAATCTATTTCTATTAATTCATTTTAATACTTTTCTCTACAAATTTGGTGGGTACCCTGCCATGAGAGAATGGCTCCACATGCCGCAGGGTGGATGCATTCGCTCGTTTTCTAATCTTCGTTACAATTTCCTATTTTATCATGAGCCAGTGTAACTAAAGTGCTCTTACAATTTATTTTTTTTTTCATTTATTTAGATTAATACTTATTCATATTTTAATTCAATCATCGACCATGAAAAATAATTAAAAAATTATTTAACGAAAGTATTAAATAAAATGAAAAATTCTTAATCAAGTAAAATTATAAATTATTAATTGTCACTTTTTATTAGTTTAATTGCATTGCCTGGAAAAAAAGGAAAAATGCGGACACTTGAAGGTTAATACACCCATATCTGTACGGAGAGGGTATACTGGGGGTTTACCTCCCCCGATATTTCATATGTGGCCCCTCGCTAAGAAGAACTTTTTATATGGTATACTACCCCACCAAGTAAAGAATCTAATTAGGAAGAATATCCCACTCTCCGGAAAAAATCACTGTACCCTGCCCTAAGTCTCAACCCTACCATAAAGGTATCAATTGGACTTTCCTTTTTTGAGATTTCCAGAAGACCAGCCATGTGGTGCCTTTATCAATGGATTATAGTGTGCTAGTTTTTTCTATTAAAAAGTTGAGCAAAAAAGGAATTTCAGTCGAATACTACTTAATATTTTAACTCTAACTGCAATATTTTAAGTATAAATATGCTTGTCCTGTACTTTTCCAGGGCTAGTAACTTAAGAATATTAACCTGCATGTGACCGCACTTTTAGTAGCTCTTAAAAACTTGTAATTGAAAAAATATTTTTAATGGGGCTATTGAGTTTTTAAAAATGTTTTGCAAACAGTTAGCCTTAAATTTATTATCTGAGTTAATTTTCTAATCATAGAGTAGCTGATAAAAGCTATTATCTTTAAATTAAAATTACGATAAAAGTAAACAAACAAACGAAGTTTGCTTTTAGAACCGTTGAGATGTCTTAGAAAGTTAAAGAAATGATTGCTAAATTCTCAAACGCAGAATAATGCTAATAATATAGCATGAACAGGATAAGCTACCCACAATTTGCAGAAAAAGTGTTGGCGGCCAGCTATGTTATTAAATCTAAATATATTTCAAAATTTTAACTATAACTGCAATATTTTAAGTGTAAATATGCTTGTCCTGCACTTTTCTATGAATAATAACTTGCCCTGTAATTTTACCAGGTTTGATAACTTAAGATTATTAACCTGCATGTGTTCGCACTTTTCTTTGTAATCTATATATTTCAAATGTACTGAAAACAAACAAACAAAAACAGGTGAAGGAACAACAAGCAGATGTAGTAGTTTAATGCTTGAGAAGAAGTCTTTGACGTTTCGAGCCTACGCTCTTCGACAAAAAGGAATGGGGGGTAAAAAAAATAGAGAGACATAAAGAAAAAACAAAGAAAAAACGTGTAGGGATTAACGGTTTGTGTGTATGTGTGTATGACAAAGCAATGTGAAGCCTGGGCCAAAAGTTTCGCATATGCACAATATATATGTGTGTGTGCGTATGTATCTATATATGAATATTATACATACGTAGCTTGATCATATACATTAATAATACCCAGACTTCACGTTTAAACAGTGTATCTCCATTCCTTGTTCATCGGAGATCACATGACTCATAACTAGGTATTTAATATCAAAGTATGATGTGGATTTAAGGGGGTTAGCTACCCCGCGATGCACAAGCACATGTGTACACATATGTACACAGGCGTATACGCACAGATACACACACACATACTGAATACAAACTCGCAAACTCGTGCGCACGCTGGCACATTTAAAAGTATGCAGTTTCTGCATTTAGCATTATCAAACGAAGGTCATGAACAGATTTCGTTGCGTTGACACATCTCAAACAATATTATCATAACGTGAAACATTGAAAATCTTTTCCTGCTAAGATGTAATCAAACAGCTAATATCTTTAGCTCATCTTTAAAGATAGCATGATTAAATAATGCCATGTCGATTTAGGTGGATAATAATGCTAGCTTTCTTCTGCTAAGACGAAAAAGGTAAACATCAATAGTTGGTGGCCATTTAAATTTCGTCCCGCGAGTCATTAACGATACGATCGGATGCGAATTGATGCAACACAAGATGGCATTCGTTAAGCCTCTCTACGTAAATGATCACTCGTTTCCTACCCACTGGTACTGCTTGTTTGTCTGTGTGTCGGATTGACTGACAAACACTTCGCAGCATGTAATGTTATACATGTATACACATACACACTCATACATGTACGTGTATATATATATATATATATATATATATATACAAACACATACACACACATATCTATACAACATACATATACATACATATACATTTATATACATTTGTCTATATATATATATATACACACATATACATACATACACACGCATACATATATATATACATACATAGAAACATACATATATATATGTGTATATATATATATATATGTTGAGTATATATATATATCCTATAGAGTATGTAATAGTATATATGTATATACGTATACATATATAGTATATCTATATAACTATATATATATCTATGTATATATATATTTATATATATACATATGTATGTATATATATATATATTTATATGGATTTATGTATAAATATATATATATATATATATATATATATATATATATATATATATGCACACACACACACACAGACACACACATACGTATGTATGTATATGTATAAATACACTTACATAGATCTGTGTCACTGACCAAGTTCAGATACGACGAAAGATATGAAATAACCACAAGAAACCGTCATCTTTTAAAGTGAGCTAAGAAACCGTAAGATTCTTGTCATCAACATTTCGCCCTCTGTCGAGCTAAGAAACCGTAAGATTCTTGTCATCAACATTTCGCCCTCTGTCCCCCACCGCTCTTTCGGGGTCACCGTTAAACAACCGTTGCGAAGGGGTTGTGAATAACAGGGGATTTATCTGACATTTGTAAACCTTCATTACAGCATGGCTTTTGATTTCGTTTCGTGGTTATACACCTGATATTGGGCACCGTTTTAAGTTTTCAATAAGCCTCCTTGTCTTATCCTTCGAATAACGAGATATAATTCAATGATACAGAAACACACGTTTGTGCTCATTTAAACACACACGTACACACGCTGACACACACGTTTACGCTCTCTCTCTCTCTCTCTCTTTCTCACACACACTCAAAAACACACACGGTTACCCATACACATACATTTACACAATCGTTCGCACATGCGCACAGACACACACACGTGCATGCGCATCTATTAGGATCTAAATTGCGCATAAATGAAATAACATACAAATACGCTCACATGTGCATGCCCACATCTATCTATCTATCTATCTATCTATCTATCTATCTATCTATCTATCTGTCTGTCTGTCTGTCTATCTACGAATCCGAGGTCTTGTCGGCTTATTGTCTTTGTCTTTCAACCGTCTGCGATTCAATCGTCTATATGCCTTCTACCAATATTTAGAACTATACTAATGTAAAATAATCATTTGCTATTGAAGTTCATGTTGCTGTTGTTACTATTGTCAACGTTGTTGCTTTTGTTGTTTCTAACATATGTTTCTAATATATGGCCCAGTGGTTAGGGCAGTGGACTCGCGGTCATAGGATCGCGGTTTCGATTCCCAGATCGGCGTTGTGAGTGTTTATTGAGCGAAAACACCTAAAGCCCCACGAGGCTCCGACAGGGGATGGTGGCGAGCCCTGCTGTACTCTTTCACCACAACTTTCTCTCACTCTTACTTCCTGTTTCTGTTGTGCCTGTAATTCAAAGGGTCAGCCTTGTCACACTGTGTCGTGCTGAATATCCCCGAGAACTACGTTAAGGGTACACGTGTCTGTGGAGTGCTCAACCACTTGCACTTTAATTTCACGAGCAGGCTGTTCCGTTGATCGGATCACTGGAACCCTCGACTCACAAGCGACGAGTGCCAACAACACATATATGCTGCTATTTACTCAGTCATTAAAAATTAATGAAAGTTCGTCTAAGCAACGAACATTGTAAATTAATAACATTTGATTAAAAATAATCATTTTTGGTTTCAAATTCTTGAAATCTCTTTATTTATAGTTTTAAACGATTAATCTGGTTCTCTATTAGCTTCTTAATTACTGTGTTAATCAATTATTGAGGTTTCTCTCTAAGTCCTCCTTGATGATGCTTATCTTTTAAAGAACTAATCATCCACCTACAGAGAGTCTAAGTTTCAATTCCCAGCAATCATGAATAATAACAACACTTTTAAGTCGAACGCTGCCAGTTGAACTTGAAATTCAATCTACAGCAAATTAGATCTTAACCCAAATTTAATGTAAAGAAATTACTTGAAAACGCTTTGTGGAAATATATTGTTTTAATATCTCCTTGGAAACCATTCTTTTAATTTACTTTCCGGGTTATTCTTGAGCGATATTTCGGAATTCTTAAACACCTTTTGTGTTAATGTTAATTTTTTTTTTGTTTGTTTAATTGCATGTTGCAAAGAAAGAAAGCGAAGCTTATGTTTTTGACATGTTCTTCGCCAGACGTCGACGTCAAGGTTTTCACTGCTTAGCTTCAAAGTACCAGTTACGCAATGGGTCGATGTAGTCGACTTAATCACTTTGTCTGTCCTTGTTTGTCCCCTCTATGTTTAGCCCCTTGTGGGCAATAAAGAAATAAGAAACGTTAGGTTGAAATGATAGTTTGAAGGAAGCTCTCGGATGTAAAAATTTGGTGAAATATTCTCTTTAGGAATTTTAATGGTTGAGAGTGGCGGCAGTGAGGGTAAATAGAGATGACAACAGGAGTAAAAGTGGATGCATCGGAGAGGCCTTGGTGGACGTGGTACACAGCTTGTGGCTGGTACTTATTTTATTGACTATAAAGAGGAAAGCCAACTCTTCTGGAATTGAACTCCGAACATATAATAAGGAAACTAAATACTATGAAATATTCTTTTCTATTCTAGGCACAAAGCCCGAAATTTTTGGAGAGTGGGGGCCAGTCGATTAGATCGACCCCAGTACGCAACTGGTACTTAATTTATCGACCCTGAAGGGATGAAAGGCAAAGTCGACTTCAGCGGAATTTGAACTCAGAAAGACGTAAGACAGACGAAATACCGTTAAGCATTTCGCCCAGCGTGCTAACGTTTCTTATTTCTTTATTGCCCACAAGAGGCTAAACATAGAGGGGACAAACAAGGACAAACAAAGGGATTAAGTCGATTACATCGACCCCAGGGCGTAACTGATACTTAATTTATCAACCCCGAAAGGATGAAAGGCAAAGTCGACCTTGCGGAATTTGAACTCAGAATGTAAAGACTGACGAAATACCGCTAAGCATTTCGCCCGCGTGCTAACGTTTCTGCCAGCACGCCGCCTTAAAATACTTTAAAATATTTCCATGCGACCCAGTATCATCATTCTGCAATTATGGTTATACTGGTTTCTAACATTGGCCCAACTTTATACATATTGGAGAAAGGAATAATCGCACTGATTGGTATTTTAAATTCTCTTCCTCAATGGAAGAAGTAAAATAAATAAATAAATAAATAAATGAATAAAATGGCACAAAGTCGACCTCGGTATGATTCGAACGCTGCACGCAAAAATAAGATAGCTAAACGCCGTAAGCCATTATGTACCTTATCGATTCTGTCATCTTGCGAAGGCTTTTAGTAAACAGCAGTAACAATAATAAAAGTTAATATTGTTTGGGAAAGCGGAGAACGAGCGTAAATAAACTTTAAAACAAGAAGTATTTCTTAAGACAACAATAGCTGAGTAATAACACTTAAGAAGCAAAAACAACAACAACAAGAACAGCGGCAGTAGTAGTAATAGTAGTAGTAGTAATAGTAGTAAAATCAAGGGAGGTTATTTCTGATTCAATTTTCTTTTCTCTCCTCTTCCCGTGCTACACTTTTCTGTTCTCTCCTCCGAGAGAACCATCTAACTCTACCCACGCACGTTAAGAAGGGTATATATATATATATATATATATATATATAATATATTATATATATATATATATATATATATATATATATATATATATATATTATATATATATATATATATATATATATATATATATATATAATATATATATATATATATATATGTATATATAGTATATATATATATATATATATATATATCTATATATATATATATATATATATATGTATATATATATATATATATATATTATATATATATATATAATTATATATACATACATACATATATATATATATATATATGTATATATATATGTATATATATTATATATGTATATATATATATATATATGTATATATATATACATATATGTATATATATATATATACATACACACACACACACACACACACACATATATATATTTATATACATATATGCATATATATATATATATATGTATATATGTATATATATATATATATATATGTATATATATATATACACAAATATGTATATATATATATAATATATATATATATTATATATATATATATATATATATATATATATATATATATATATGTATATATATATGTACATATATACACATATATATATATATATATATATATATACCGTAAAAAGTTATGTTACGATTGGCAACAGAAGAAAGGGTCATTTAGTAGACATATTCTACACGTTGGGAGTTGAGGGGGTTCGAAAACCCTATTTTACACATCGTCGATTGAAAAAAAAAAAAAAAAACCCAGCTAAAACACAAAACGAGCAAAAACTGTACTCTTATCAACTGCGACGACAAATCCTGACCGAGCTGATATAATCGACTAAGATTTGAACATTGACTCGGTTCTAATTAGTTACCGAATTAGATTATAATTATTATTAGTTTTTCTTTCGTTCCTTTTATTTTCTAGATTAGAACTAATTAGTTCTAAATTTGGGTGATTTGGTGGGGTTTTTTTTTGTTGATGTTGTTGTGCCTTTCTTTAACACCACTTCCCACCTCCCTGTCACCGTATAGTTTCTTTTTTTGCGAAATGAAAACCTTGAAGTCGACTCACAATTACTTTCAGAAAAACACCTGCGTAACACGCACAGATATATGTGTAAAAGCTCGCAGACTGACACGCACGCATTTACGCACACGCATTTCCATAAACGTACACGTATATAGACATACACAAGTAAAGCGTATACACGCACATACATCCGTACTTCCAAGCACATCCGCACACACACACGTACATACATTTACACACACACACACACACACACACACACACACACACACACACACATACACACGCACACACATATGCACTTACAGAGATAAAGACATGGTCAGACACACAAACAAACAAAAAATCTTGTAAGCATGGCAACTTATAATCATACATTCATATTCATAGCCTGCAGGAAAACAAACGCACATACAAACACACGCACATGCATTTACAGGCATATACGCATGCGTCATGCAAATTTAAACATGCATGCTCATTTACAGATAAATATACATGCCACACACAAACACATACATATTAACAAACGTAGACACACACACACAGAGGTGAACTTAGGTATATTTACAATCACAAACACAATGGATCTGATTGAACTTAACTTTACCAACCCTTACTCATAAGAATCATGAGTGCAGTAAAATAGGCAAATTTCAGGACGAGTGTAGCTCGCGACATTGTTTCAAACCTTAGTTTACAAAAGTTAACTCCCTTTATTTCAGTCAGAGGAAAGGTACCGTCAACAGGCTTCTACACAATTTCTTATTTCTTTACTGCCCAGAAGGGGCTACACACAGAGGGGAGAAACAAGGACAGACAAAGGGATTAAGTCGGTTATATCGACCCCGGTGCGTAACTGGTACTTATTCAATCGACCCCGAAAGGATAAAAGGCAAAGTCGACCTCGGCGGAATTTGAACTCAGAACATAACGGCAGACGAAATACCGCTAAGCATTTCGCCCGGTTTGCTAACATTTCTTATTTCTTTACTGCCCACAAGGGGCTAAACATACAGGGAGAAACAAGGACAGACAAAGGGATTAAGTCGATTATATCGACCTCAGTGCGTAACTGGTACTTAATTTATCGACCCCGAAAGGATAAAGGCAAAGTCGACCTCGGCAGAATTTGAACTCAGAACATAACGGCAGACGAAATACTGCTAAACATTTCGCCCGGCGTGCTAACGTTTCGGCCAACCCGCCGCCGGCTTCCACACAATTTCTGTCGAGTCAGTTTCACTTAAACGTGCTTTGGTTGACATTGTAGGAGCACTCCGTCGGTTGCGACGACGAGGGTCCCAGCTGATTCGATCAACGGAACAGCTTGCTCGTGAAGTTAACGTGCAAGTGGCTGAGTACTCCACAGACACGCCGTACCCTTAACGTAGTTCTCCGGAGATGCAGCGTGCCACAGAGTGTGACAAGGCTGGCCCTTTGAAATACAGGTACTACTCATTTTTGCCAGCTGAGTGGACTGGAGCAACGTGAAATAAAGAAATAAAGTGTCTTGCTCAAGGATACAACACGTCGCCGGGAATTGAACTCACGACCTTACGATCGTGAACCGATTGCCTTAACCACTAAACCACGTGCCTTCACTGGTTGAAATTACGATCTGGCAAAAGACATTTGTTTAAGGTGACTCGTGCCAAAATTGATCTTGGAACCATGTCGTTGCTATACATCGTAACACAGGCATCTAATCGAGATGGTAATGGAAAGAAGCAAGAATGTCACAGCTTCCCATATCTCTATGTAACGAATCTGCGAAATATAACGGCCATTTTTAACTCGCGTTTTCTGCTAAAAAAACATTTGAAGAATGTGACGGGCACTGGAATCGATCTTGAAAAGCATGTTGTTACTACGTGTGGTAACATTCTTCGTCTTCTTCCCCTCCTCTTCCTTCTCTCTTCTTCTTCTTCTTCTTCTTCTTCTTCCTTCTTCTTCTTCTTCTTCTTCTCCTCCTCCTCCCCTTTTTTCATCCTCTTCTTCTTCTTCTTCTTCTTCTTCTTCTTCTTTTTCGTCTTCTTCTGCACCTCCCCCTCCTCCTTGTCTCAACCTCCTCCTCTCCTCTCCCCATCTCTCTCCCCTCCCCGTCTCCCCCTCCCACCCTTCTTCTCCACTCCTCACCCCCACCATCGCACGCGTATGTGTATATGTGTGCGCACGTATGTCTTACGCACACACACAAACATGTTCACAGTACAAATTCACTCAGACTCACATGGAAATAGCAAAAGCCGTCCCTCGCTTAGAAGCCTGTATGCGTTTAGAAACATTTCCGAAATTGTTTCAGAGCACAGGTTAGCGTTAATTTATACGCTGCATGGTGAGTTATATAATGGCCGCCGCTCAGCAATTACTTCTTTGACACCAATAGATTATTTATTCAGGAATACTGGGATATTTACCACGAGAGCAAGAATGAATGGATGGAGAGAAATCGGTATTCACCAGTTGTCAGCCCTGCATGTTTCTCTGTAAGGGTTTCAACCCTGGGAAATTGATTTACAGGAAGATTAGAAATATTCCTGATATAAATTTAATCAACTAACTATTTAATTACTTAACTAATATGTTCGTTGATGTGTTAAACAATTTCCCTCACGCACAGCACATACAAATGAATACTTACACATGTATGTATGTATGTATGTATGTATGTATGTATGTATATATGTATGTATATATGTATGCATGTATGTACGCTTGTATAAATATACATACATATACGTATATATATTTGTGTGTATATATATATGTGTTATATTTATGAACAGAATGAAACTAACGTGACGCATATCAAGGTATCGCTATGCGAATATTGATATATATAATGTACAAAATGAACAGCATTTTGGAACAGTGTTACGCAATATGCTAACCATCCATAGGCATGCAGACGATGTATGCATGTAGAACAATTCAGTTACGTATCATAATGTCCATTTGAAGGTATCAACGAACTAAGACAAATATATGAACATAAATACATGCATCCATTAACGTATTTCCATCGGATCTGATAACCATAACTCGTTCATTTGAGAATCAATCCTTTGATGTCTGTACACCACAATTCTCGACATATAGTTTTAGTTGAAAGCCAGGAGAAACTTAATGCGCATGCTCTTGGTAGTACTCAGTGTAGTTCTCGTCTGTATTTTCGATATCTCCCATCGGGAGTGAGACCAAGAAACTGATGACTTCAGCTTCTGAATGTTTAATGTTCCTCCTCTTCATAGTATTGTCCAGCTGATCTTTAAACCTTTTACATTCTATCAAATACAAAGCTTTTTCTTTCACATTGATTTTAATGGAATTTTGATGAATCAAACAGCGTTTCAACTCTGTGTGAATATATGTGTGTATGCGTGTGCATGTACAAGGGAAGTGTGTGAATGTTTGTATCTGTGATTATTATGTACCTTATTTTGTACCTTTTTTAATATATTAAGTACTACAATTAGCCGTCATTTTTGACGGCACGGGGCCAGCTAGTATAATATACACAACCTACGTTTTCTGGATGTCAGGTTTACTTTTTTAAAATCTGTAATAGCTACTGAAATACTTGCTCACAGAACATACAGAGTGTGAAATACCAGAACATAGTGACCAGCATAATGAAGTTCTATGATTTGTTTATATTTGAATTTGGTGGTCGTCTGCAGTATTTGATGCTGAAAAGATTCTCAATGAAATGAAATATCATTGTTAACTTCTGCTCTATTTTTCACCATTCTGTGTAGCAGATGGAAAAATGGTCTAACAGTGCAGGATCCAACACACAAGTTGTCTTCTTGTTTCTACACCGTGAGGCCCAGAGTATTGCCCGCCAATATTAACTAGCGTCATCTTTCCTGCATGAAGAAGATCCATGAACTTTGGTGGGTAACCAAAATGGCAGAACAATCTTTAATACGCTCGTGTGTATTTCTCACATAAGGGTGTATTGAGCATTTCTATGTTCTTACGTAACTAAATAACATAAACAATATACACGTGTGTGTATGTGTGTGTGCATGAGTATATATAAATATGTTTGTGTGTGTGTATATATATATAATATATTATGTGAGTGTGTGTATGTGTGTATGTGTGTATGAAATACATGGTGCAGTTGAGAGAAAATGAGAGATAGATATAGGTAAACTATTATATGCACACGCACATTTACTCGCTTGCGTGCAAACACACACACACACACACACACACACACACTCTCTCTCTCTCTCTCTCTCTCTCTCTCTCTCTCTCTCTCTCTCTCTCTCTCTCTCTCTAATTTGTCTCTGAATGGCGGTCTTCATATTGCGTCATAACATTTGGTAACATATGTGGATAAATGGAACTACTGAACTGAAAGATGAGACGACATATGCATTACAAGTTATACGTTTACATAACTGAATGCGTGAATGTGTATGTGTGTTCATATATATATATATATATATATCAAATATATAAACACATATATATCGTTAGGTGATGGTTTCAATTTCTAGACAGCACTCTGCGATTTATTCTTGAGCTAGCCCCTTTTTTTCCCGTTCTTCTAGTTCTCTCAGCTGAAAACGAGCAACAGTAGCGGCTGGTTACGAGCTTAACCCCCAGGCGAAAGGTATCTCATATCCCGTTTAGTAAGGTGGGAAGCGGGTGTCTCAGAATTGGTACAAGCGCTGGTTTAATGGGTCCGTGTGCCTGCAAACAATATATATATATATATATATATATATATATATATATAGGGAGAATTCACAAAAAAAACAACAAAAGACGAAGACAGGTGGTGTAGAAAACAAACAGATGTATTAGTATAACGCTAGGGAACTGAAAAGTCTTTAACATTTCGAGCCTACGCTCTTCCACAGAAAGGAAAACAGAAAGAAACAAGGAGAGAAAAAAATGTGTGTAGTGGTTAGCGATATATTATATATATATATATATATATATATATATATATATATATATATATATACATATGTTTGCTTGTACACACACACACACACGCAAAGCAAAGCAAATGCAGATAATTCAAATCAAGAAAAATCCAAAGAACATTCACAGTGAATTATATCAGACTGACGTTCAAAGAAAGGAAAAATTTACAAAGTAAAAGTACGATACGAAGGGGCGCTGAAAAGTTCCTGGCTTTCAGGGTCTCTCGAAAGGCCTGGTTGGAAGCCCAACCTTCTGAGTTCTTTCACAGGGCTTAGAAAAACTGAAGGACTGCTGCAATAAGTGTGTGAATCTGAGAAGGGAATATGTTGAATAAGATCATAATTAACTGATCCTCCTGTGTTTTCTTTTACTCAAAGCTAGGATCTTTTCAGCACCTCCTCGTATAACGTTTCGGACACTAGTCCTTCGTCGGATACTAGAAGAACATCCAGGAGAGATTAGGAAGAGACGGCAGATGGGGGAAGGGGATAAAAAAGAGAAAAGTGTCAGGAAAAAACGCACGTGTATATTATATACACATGCATATGCTATATTGTGTTACAGGATACATTTATAGATCTAAAGCCGACCAGTGCTTGTATAGACATGTAAACACCTTGTATTCATACACAATGTATTCCTAGTTTATTCTATTTATTTCACCTCTCTCTAGCATTCAGCTTCATGCAATGATTAACGAGGGGAATCGGAACTACTAAAATGCGAATACAGCATTGTAACTAGTCAGTTAGAACCATCTGTTCCAGTATACATAAATAATATTGTACATAATATTGTACATTGTATATAAAGACAATACTCCCATCTATCTGTAAATTATTATCTTGGTTGAATATCTCTAGATATGATCTGTAGATCAGAGTAGCCTTCAAATAAAGTATGTTAATGAATAAATAATTAATTAAAACTAGACTGGAAGAATGTCTTATATATGTATGCTCTAGGTATGTTTATTTAAAATATGGTGGCGAGATGGCAGAATCGTTAGCACACCAGCCAAAATTCTTACCGGCATTTCATCCGCCTTTAAGCTCTGAGTTCAAATTCCAATGAGGTTGATTTACCTGTCATCCTTTCTGGATGTCGATAAAGTAAGTACCAGATGAACACTGGGGTCGATGTAATCGATTCACTCATTATTATTATTATTCAGGTCACTGCCTGGAATCGAACTCGGAATCTTGGGTTTAGTAGCCCGCGCTCTTAACCACTACGCCATATACCTATGGGAAACGTTGCGTTAACAACCAATATGAGGACAAATACCCGTCAAATGTAAATAACGTAAACAATATAGCCCAATAGGTTTACCATTAATTCCAGACTCACGGACACAACACACTTTCACATAAATATATACATACACACACGTGCGTTTGCGTGTATGTATGTGTGTGTGCGTGTGTGTGTATTTTTGTGAGTGTTGCTAGCAACTGAGACAGAAGCTATTTTAGCGAGAGGAAACCACCTGTTTAGGAAAACGTTGCAATGTTAGACAAAGCTGGTTTCAGAACTGCAGCTACTTGATACAACAATGCTTGCGATAGATGAAGGTAGATTATAAAACATCTGTTGTGAAAGATGATCGCAGCTTGGAGTAAACCGTCTCATGAGATGCTCACTAACTGATATGTTGAAGTCTTGTTAATACAAATATTATGAATATGTTAGCTGTTATAGCGAATATCTACCTACCTACCTACCTACCTATCTATCTATCTATCTACACAGTACTTCATCTGCCTATCTAACATTGAGTATATTTCTTTCTTTCTTTCCTTTTTCTTTTTTTCTTTCTTTCTTTCTTCCTTTCTTCCTCTATCTATCCATGCATCCATCCACCCGTCCATCTACCCGTCCATCCACCCATCCATCTGTCCGTCTGTCAGTACACGTATCCTATGTGTCTATCTTTTCTACTCTGGGCACAAGGCCCGAAATTTTTTGGGAGGGGGCCAGTCGTTCAGAATGACCCCAGTACGCAACTGGTACTTAATTTATCGACCCCGAAAGGATGAAAGGCAAAGTCGACCTCAGCGTAATTTGAACTCAGAAAGTAAAGACAGACGAAATACCGCAAAGCATTTCGCCCGGTGTGCTAACGTTTCTGCCAGCTCGCCTCCTTATCCTATGTGTCTGTCTAACATTGATTGTATCTCTTTCCTCCTCTCTTTCCCTCTCTCTCCCTCCTCCTCTCTTTCTCTCTCTTTATATATTCATATATCTAAGTGTCTGTCTATATGCCTGTCTCTTTCCTGAATAATCTGCTTACGTTTGCCTTCCAGTCTTTCTCTTTGTTTCCCTGCGTCTCTGTTTCTTCATCTAGTTACACATAAATATATACACCCACCTATACAGGAATTGGTAATGACATGGCAGAGGTGCCAAAAAAAAACAAATACGTTACCACAACCCAAATGTTTTCATAAACTATATTGTTTACATTCGGCTTACTGACTTCAAGAAATCACTTACTGCTCACCAATTCAGTCTACTCATCTGTAAAGAAGGACGGTATAATCTTTTCTACTCTAGGCACAAGGCCCGACATTTTTGGGGAGGGGGCCAGTCGATTAGATCGACCCCTGTACGAAAGGATGAAAGGCAGAGTCGACCTCGGCGGAATTCGAACTCAGAACGTAAAGACAGACGAAATACAGCGTTATTTTCTACGCCATTATCGTAGTCACTATTTATTCTGACGTACTATAACCGCGTTCAGTGTCTGGCTTACAACGCTATTATCATGGTCAGAAGCTCGTTCGATATGCTGTCGTGGGCCGATACTTAGTTTGACTCATTATCATCACAGTCAGAGTCTCACTCGACATTTTATTATCTCGGGCACTACCTGGCTTGAACATCATGGTGAAAAGCTTGCATGCTACGCTGTTATCGCGGTGCCAGTATTTAACTTGACGTACTTCCATCGCGGTTAGAGACTCAATTGTTATGCTATTATCACGGTCAGTGCATAGCATAGTCTGGCGCATTATCATTGTGCTCAGCGCCTCACTTGATATTCTGTCATTGTAGTCAGTACACCGACGCACTATCATCGTGGGCAGTGGCTCGCACGATACACTGTTGTTGTGGTCAGTACCCAGCATGATACTTATTTGTATTTGTAGCAGCATTCACTCGTGATGGGTTGAGCCGGCTCTGATCAACGCGTTCACCACGTCCCTCACCAATGTTAACGTTCCAGCAGGCAAAGTAAGGTTTCTGTTTGCACCCGCAAAAGTCCAGCTTGTAAATTGACAAATGCTGTAGCCGTAGTCATTAGTCGTTGTTGAAGTGCAGAGTTCATGATCGGAGTTTCAGTGGGAATACAAGCTCGCACGTGGTCCCCGGTCTCAAGCACACCAAGTCTAATACACTATCATTACTTGATATCATCATCATCACCACCATCATCATCATCATCATCATCATCATCATCATCATCATCATCATCATCATCATCATCATCATTATTATTATTATTATTATTATCATTCAGTAGTTTTATTTTTATAACGTACTTTCACTTCACTACCGAGCGCAGCTCTGTGCGCCTTGGGTATGTGCTGTGGTTTGCTGTGGTGCTCTTATGGTTACTGTATTGAAAGTGTTTTGCGTAGAATGTGTGCAGTACCCAGTAGTGCAATTTTCTGTATGTTATATATATTTGTAAGTCCTGGTGTTTTTGTTATGTATTTGTCTGAATATTTTTTTATTATACCTAAGGCACCTACTATGATAGGAATTGTTTCTGTTTTTAGATTCCACATTCGAGTTATCTCTATTTCCAGGTCTTTGTATTTTGAAAGTTTTTCCATTTCTTTTAGTATTATTATTATTATTATTATTATTATTATTATTATTATTATTATTATTTAAGGCGGCGAGCTGGCAGACTCGTTAGCGTGTTGGACGAAATGCTTAGCGGTATTTCACCTATCGCTACGTTCTGAGTTCCAATTCCGCCGAGGTCGACTTTACCTTTTATCCTTTCGGGGTCGATAAAATAAGTACCAGATGTACACTGGGGATCGATGTAATCGACTCATCCCCTCCCCCAAAATTGCTGCCGTTGTGGTAAAATTTGAAACCATTATTACCATGGTTACCATGGTTCCTTACTTTCATCGCGACCCTTGTCTTGCTTGTTAAGCTATTATCATAGCGAGTTTGTCATTTGGTGCACTACGCAGTGATCAGGGTCTGCATTGATACGATAACATCTCGGTACTATTTTCGGTTGTATCGCAATTTGATCAGCTTGGATTCCATGAAGAATATAAATCTAAATTTGTTTCAGTCCACGTAAAAATAAGTACATTGATCGGCGACACAGTACAGCGCTTGCATCAGCCCAGGAGAACTGATAATCGAAGAACTGATGTATCTCATCTCCGCAAGTGGCGCCTCACGTATGCGCCTTTTTCTCCACAAGACAGAAATTACTGCCGCGAATAGCATTCAGATTAAATTTATTAAGGTTGGATGGTGCACTTTATCCATTCAACTATGCTAACATTAATTTTGGTGAATATAAACGAACGTAGATTACCAAAATCGGCAGAGCGGAGAAGAAAATGATAGAGACGGATCGTTAGATTTAGTAGAGCAGTGAAGTTGTTCCGACTCTCTATGTTTTGAGTTCAAATCCCTCTAAGACCAACTTTGTCGTTTATTCTTCCGGGTTCGATAAAAACAGTATTAGTCGGCTAGTGTAGTCTATATTATCGATTTAATCATACTCTATAAATGCGAGGCGGTATCGGAATACAAGAAACCAGTGCTTTCCCCCTTTGCCTGCCCAAAGCATTTTCACAAGTTTGTTCAAATGTCCGTGCTTGTTTTTAGACTTTCTGTTAGCCCTCGTTTCATAAGTTCTGGGTAATATCAAGCGTTTCTTTCATAAGACTTAAGATACTTTGATGGTTAACGTCACTTGTACGACAAAGGGTAGTCAGTATATGCACAGTAATCCTTCGATATATCGCCGGTCTTACGTTCACCGCCCCCCCCCACGATAGGTGAAAATCCGCGAAGTAGAAACAATGCTCTTTTACTCGTTTATTTGTTTTAGTCATTTGACTGCGGCCATGTTGGAGCACCGTCTTTAGTTGAGCAAATCGACGCCACGACTTATTCTTTGTAAGCCTAGTACTTATTCTATCGTTCGCTTTTGTCGAACCACTAAGTTACGGGGACGTAAACACACCAGCATTGGTTGTCAAGCGACGTTGGGGGGACAAATACAGACACACAAACACACACACACACATATATATATATATGCATATATACGGCGGGTTTCTTTCAGTTCCCGTCTACCAAATCCACTCACAAGGCTTTGGTCGGCCCGAGGCTATAGTAGAAGACACTTGCCCAAGGTGCCACGCAGTGGGACTGAACCCGGAACCATGTGGTTGGTGAGCAAGCTACTTACCACACAGCCACTCCTGCGCCTATGGTTGTTAATAATGATTGAAAAACTTCAAAATAAACTAATTTTCAAACATATTTCTGAAACTTTCTGAAAAATGTCACGGCAGTTCGGCTTTTTGGTAAAAGAGGTGATCGAGTTGAAATTTTGGTATATTTTCTTGTTGTAGTCTTTTAAGCAGCTTTTAATTAAATAACCGGGATGACCTAACCACCTACCAATTCTGAAGACAGGCGCGAAGCTTAAGAAAATGTTATCCCTGCTGTGATGCAGGAACTTTTTTTTGAACTGTACAGACCAGCGCTACAGCTGTCTGTTTTGCAAAGAGTATTGGTTTCCCTCTCTCTACCACACACTCTCTCTATCCCTCCCTCCCTCCCTCCCTCCCTCCTTCTCTCCCTGTCACTACACACACACACGCACACACACATATGCATATATAAATACATACATACATGCATACATATATAAATGTGTACATATGTCTATCTATATTATACATTCACATATAGATATAATTTGTACATGTGTGTGTATATACTTATTGTTCATACACACACGCACACGCGCATATATATATATATGCATGTATGTATATATATATGTGTGTGTGTGTGTGTGTGTGTGTGTGTGTGTGTGTGTGCGTGCGTATACGCGCGCGAGGTATGTTAAAACAACTTTTATCTTTAGTTCGTTCTGTTGTTGACCTGTACTGTTGTGTATGGCACTTTCGCCTTCATAATCAAGGTAAAAGTTCAATCTAGTTATTTACACACACACACACACACACACACACATGCCCGCACGCCCGCACTCCCTGTCTCTTTCTCTCTGACACGCACACACACACCTACATACACATGCATAGATATGTGTAAATATATATTTGTATATCTATATATTTATGCTTGTATGTTTGTGTATGTGTGTGTGTGTGTGTGTGTGTGTGTGTGTGTGTGTGTGTGTGTGTGTGTGTGTGTGTGTGTATTTCTGTGAATTCCAATTCGTTAATGGATTGACTAATTATCATTATCACACAGCGGAATAGACCAAAGTGGAAAGAAAATCTAACAGATGGGAGCGGATAAATCACATCTTAGACGCAAAAGAATATACAGCCGAGAAAGAACATTCTGTGTAAGTGTGTATGTGTATGTGTGTGTGCGTGTATTCATATATATATATATATATATGTACATATGTATGATTAAAATGTTTTGGGTGTATATTTATAATAATGATAATAAGGTTAGTCAGAAGAAAATAAAGAATTTCTTCTTAGTTTATTTCATATTTTCGTAGGAAACAGAATCGAATGAAATAGAATTTAAAAAAAACAAACAAAACAACAAAAAACAAATACACAAATATTCTCGAGTCCTAGACTAAGAAAAGGAGTCAGTGATATCGATTAAGGCTTCGCCTCAAAGTTGCTAAAATTTGAAGCCAAAATTATTTCTTTCAATACATTTACAATCCGACATAGCAGTACTCTAAATTTAGGCCATAACACCTCGAGCCTTACGTTGAAACGTAGAAAAAAGAAATAAAAAACATATATAGCTTCTCAGTATACACACACACATACACACACAAATGGTTATGCATGGATAGTGACAGGGTGTGTCCTCCTAGATACGCAATATTCATTCTTAGACATGCGTTTAAATTTTCGCCTACTAACGAAGCTTTAAATACACAAATCTTATGTATGAGATAAAACACTTCTTAATAAGGGTTCTCTAATAAATCGAAACCATAAAACAATTCATCCGCATCTATATAATGCTGCATCCACTGAAAATAATGAAACCACATATATACGTATACTTGTTGTTGTTGGCACTCCGTCGCTTACGACGTCGAGGGTTCCAGTTGATCCGATCAACGGAACAGCCTGCTCGTGAAATTAACGTGCAAGTGGCCGAGCACTCCACAGACACATGTACCCTTAACGTAGTTCTCGGGGATATTCAGCATGACACAGTGTGACAAGGCTGACCCTTTGAATTACAGGCACAACAGAAACTGGAAGTAAGAGTGAGAGAAAGTTGTGGTGGAAGAGTACAGCAGGGTTCGCCACCATCCTCTGCCGGAGCTTCGTGGGGCTTTAGGTGTTTTCGCTCAATAAACACTCACAACGCCCGGTCTGGGAATCGAAACTGCATTCCTTCGACCGCGAGCCCGCTGCCCTAACCACTGGGCCATCACGCCTCTGCAGATAGATAAATAGTTAGATAGATAAATGAGAAAAGTTAGTGATAGGTAGTGAGCAGCGGAAGGATAGGAACAGATAGAGAAGAAAAGTGAGTGAGAGAGAAAGAGAGAGAGAGAGAGAGAGAGATAGAGAGAGATAGAGAGAGAGAGAGAGAGAGAGAAAGAGAGAGTGAGTTTATTTTGTTTGTGTGTCATTGTGGTCATGTGCGTGTAGTTTCTACATAACATGAACTTAGAGAAAGAAATATATTAAACTAACAAGCAAAAACAACGAGAAAAAAACGGGGCAGCGTTTGTCGTTGAACCTTAAGGTGAAGTGTGTTTGCCCTTAATCAATGTCATACAGTTAATTGTATTAGTTGTTTCGCTGTTGGAGCTGTGACGAAAGGGCGCAATCATTACCGCAAGCTGTGAAAGCTAGAAACGGAAGTGACGGTGTGGCATTATCCGCCATCGTTTACCCAACTACTACTTCCGGACATTGAGTAGAAAACAGTAAGTCAGTTAAGTGGTGTTTCACTTAAAACAAAACCCTGACTTGTGAATTCGAATCTATCAAAACTTAGGAATTTGCAGACATCTATCTGTCTCCATTTTATATTACATGCTATCTAAAATTTTCCTTTCTTAACCCATTCTCTGTGTGTATGAGCTTGGGGGGTGAATGCTTGCATGCATACATACATACATACACACACATATATACAC
This sequence comes from Octopus bimaculoides, assembly GCF_046866305.1. Lineage (NCBI taxonomy): Eukaryota > Metazoa > Mollusca > Cephalopoda > Octopoda > Octopodidae > Octopus > Octopus bimaculoides. Next base: position 14,315,745 of record NC_142936.1, on the reverse strand, counting down.
ACATTCATACACACTTACATACATATATACATACATAAACACATACATATATGCATGGGTAGTTATACATACATACAAACATGCAAAGATGCATACACATATGTGTGTATGCGTGCATGTGTATATATATATTAATGTATGTTTGTCTCTCTTGTTTCGTTTGTATTGTGTCCTTTTTTTTTGTATTTTTATTACACCCGTGTGTATATTTGTGTGTGCATACGTATGTGTGTAGGTGTGTGTAGGTGTGCATGTTTCTGAGTTCTGTTAAATTCTGAGTTCAAATTCCACCGTAGTTAAATTTCCGTTTCCTAACCGTAACCCAAACCTTAACCCAAACCT
>NC_142936.1:14282903-14312903 GCF_046866305.1 Octopus bimaculoides | reverse complement strand
CTGACTTCATAGACGCACTATAAGACAATATCATGTCATGTCTGATTTAGCAATTTCTGTAATTCTGTAGCCATGTAAATACACATGACAGAGACATGCGCCATCTGTAACGGCTGTTCCACATTATCTAACTACAGAACCAAAATCCCAAGACAACATTATTACAAAGAGAACATTGTCAGTTCTCGCCATTTCTATGGAAAACTAATCAGGGATGTGTACTTCCTTGAAACACACACTCCGTCCAAGTACAGCGAGGAATCAAAGGCTTTAACAGCCAGATGTAAGTTATAAGAGTGTAAGAATGTTGTTCCAAAGTTGTAGTCTCCTTTGGTCATGGCAGAACGGAATCCCTAACACCCTTCGCCATTAAACGATTTTACCATACATACATACATACATACATACATACATACACACATACATACATACGAATACATATGCACACGCATAAATTATGGATACAAATATGTCTCTACGTATGCATGTATGTATATATATTTATTTATTTATTTGCCTACGAACAAGCATAAAGACACACATAAACAACCATATGCAGACAGACATATACATATACATACGTACATATATATATATATATATATATATATATATATATATATATATATATATATAGATATATACACATATATATATATATGTATATATATATAATATATGCACACACAATATATATGAATATTTATATGTATATATGTATGCACATATGTATATATGTATATATATATATATATATATATATATATATATATATATATATATATATATATATATATATATATATATATATATACATATATATATATATATATATATATTCGTATGCATATATGTATATATATGTATGCTTATATTTATATATGTGTGTGTGTGTGTGTGCGTGTGTGTTTATATGTCTGAATGTATATATATATATATATATATATATATATATATATATATATATATGTATCAACTCAAGTATACATCCACAGACTGCACTAAACATCCACTCATCGAAGAAGACAATAAATGAATAAAAAACAAACAAACAAAAAATGTGCAAAAAAAGACAAAAAGAAAAAAGGAAAAAGAAAAAGAACTCTACAATATTTTGTAAAATATCAAAGTATATTCCACGGATCATGAAATTACATCTACCGAAGTAATTTCCCGTAAGGTTTCTCGCACTCTTTTACAAACGCGGCAGGAACCTAATCTTTAAATGACACCGTGGAAGTTATGTATTTGCAACATAGTGCTTGCTTCTGCTGTAAGAATATAAAGAAGATGTTGTTCATGTTGTTATTGCAGACTTTGTTTCGGTAGACTTATAATCAAAGGAATTCCAGCCGGAAAATGTGGGTCTGTCCTTCTACAAGAATTGCGTATGCAGAACTTATCCAATAGATAAGTGGCTGTGTGGTAAGTAGGTTGCTAACCAACCACATGGTTCCGGGTTCATTCCCACTGCGTGGCACCTTGGGTAAGTGTCTTCTACTATAGCCTCGGGCCGACCAAAGCCTTGTGAGTAGATTTGGTAGACAGAAACTGAAAGAAGCCCGTCGTATATATGTATATATATATATATATATATATATATATATATATATATATATATATATATATGTGTGTGTGTGTGTGTGTGTGTGTGTGTGTGTGTGTGTGTATGTTGTGTGTCTGTGTTTGTCCCCCCAACATCGCTTGACAACCGATGCTGGTGTGTTTACGTACCCGTAACTTAGCGGTTCGGCAAAAAGAGACCGATAGAATAAGTACTAGGCTTACAAAGAATAAGTCCTGGGGTCGATTTTCTCGACTAAAGGCGGTGCTCCAGCATGGCCGCAGTCAAATGACTGAAACAAGTAAAGAATATAGCTCATTATTTTCGTGACGGTCGAGTGTGAATTGAGGAATATTTGGGCTGCTATTGCTTGCAGATTGATTGAGCACCCTGGAGCACTCTTCTGGTTTCTTATTTTTAACTTAAGCTAATTGGCAGAATCGTTACCGCGTAGAACAAAATGCTTAGCGGCATTTCGTCTGTCTTTACTTCCTGAGTTCGAATACCGCTGAGGTTGACTTTGTCTTTCATCCTTTCAGGTTCGATAAAATAAGTACCAGTCGAGCACTGGGGTCAATGAAATCGACTAGCACCTTCCCCTAAAATTTCAGGCCTTGTGCCTAGAGTAGAAGCAATTATTCACCTAAACTTGGGTATAAAGCTTTAGAAATGGCATTTGCAGGTTAACTGATGTCCCTTTATTTTCTAAGTTCAGTAACCGTTTACGGTTTACACGATCCAAAAAGGGAGCTTCTAGGTGATTGCTTGACTTCTGCAGCCGAATATCCCTAAAAATACATTTTTAAGAAACGAAAGGACGCATTTTGTTTTTAATTATACAGGGTGTCCACAAAGTCTGGGTACATGGAGTAAATAAAATCGTAACATAAACAATTAAATATAAGAAATGATAATTTCTTAAAGTATGTGTTAATCCCCGTGTACCCAGACTTTGTGGACACCCTGTATATTCCTAAATACTACTAAAAAGATAGGATAGTCACCGGTGAAACACCTTTGATTACAGGTGTACTTAATCAAGTTTGAGCAAAGTGTTAGGTGAAACAAGAAGAAAAATATCACCGCTGGCGGCAGAAGAGACTACCTCGTCCCTGGAGGAAGAAAAATTATTGATCTTCTACAGAGGCGGAGAGGTGGAGGAGATGTTAGAAAAGCACCATAAGGGAGCAACTTTGACCTGCACACGTGATCCCGAATGGCCTCCGGAGATAGGTGTGGAGGTCATAACGTTGTCCGTGTTGCGTAGGTTGGAGAGGCTTAATAAGGAATATCGCTTGTGGCCGGGCGACGCCAACACGCCAACCGATTTGTGCTTAAATGAGACACGGGCGTTGGCGGAAAATGTGGTCACAAGCGATGCTGGGGAAGAATATGGATTAGTTGAAAAGCCTCAATGTTATGAATTGAGGAAGGGTTTGAAACTTCATTCTATTAAACAAAGTAAGAGGCGTAATGCCTCCTTTTTGTATCCATGAACAGTGTAAGAGACTTGTTGTCTCATATATAAGAGAACAATGTTTTAGGGGATCAGACAGTCGGCGGGCGCTGCTTGGTCCCCCCATTTATTCATTAATCATCATTTTTTTCATTCACATAACATTATGTCTATGTCTAGCCCGCAGCTTCCCTTTTTCTCTATGAGGCCTTTATGGCCAATTTTAATGAAATAAAGAAGAAAAATATCAAGCGAATTTGATGGGGTTAGCTGTTGTGAGGGGAGACGAATGTAAAGTTTCTGGTCCATGTCCTTTATAAGACAATTAGCAATTGTTTGTACTTGTAGAGTTTTAGACCGTGATGCTGTGTGAGCAACACCATGTTTTGTAAACTGTTTTAATTTTTCAATTCTATATTTCTGGGATGCGGAATTTATTATTTACTCTGCTTACATTAGAAATGTCTTCATCTCGATTGCAGTCTAATATGGCACTTGTTTACTGGTCATGCTTCAAGAACCCAGCGAAGAATTCTTGCAGTTCCAAGCAATGCTTATTTTTGTAGGTGTTCTACCTTCACACTTGCACCAGTCTTTTTCAGTCATGCTGGTAATCGAGTTCTGATACTTCCAAGTGCACTAATTACTATTGGTATCACGTCTAATCTCTTCATTTACCACAACCTTCGTATTTCCCACTTTAAATCGTCATAGTTGTTTATTTTTTCTTCTTCTTTCACATTGATCCTGTGTCACCGGGGAATGCTATATCGATTATCATAAATGTTCTTTCTTTTTTATTCCCCACAACGGTGTCCGGTTTCCGATGACTGGTCAAGTGATCGCACTGGATCATTGCTTCCCACAGGATTTTGTAATTCCCATTTTCGATGACCCCTTCTGAAGTTTCCTCATACCACGCTTTTGCTCTTTATAGGCCGTGATTTCTACAGAGCTCCCAACTGATCACTCTTGCCACTATTATTATTATTATTATTATTATTATTATTATTATTATTATTATTATTATTATTATCATTAGCATTATCATTATCATAATTATTATTATTATCATTATTATTATTATTATTATTATTATTATCATTATTATTATCATTATTATTATTATTATTATTATTATTATTATCAATATTATTATTATTATTATTATTATTATTATTATCCCTTCCCATCAAATTTCGCGCCTTATACTTATAGTAGAAAAGATCATCATCATCCTCATCCTGCTCCTCCTCCTCCTCCTCCTCATCATCATCACCATCATTATCACCATCATCATCATCATCATCACCATCATCATCATCATCATCATCATCATCATCATCATCATCATCATCATCATCATCATCATCAATATTATTATTACGAACGAATGTTAACAATCATTCCTTGATATTTTTTTCCTCGAAAATAAATGTCATTTGATACAAGTCACCTCTGACTTTATAATTTTTTTTTCTTTCTTCTTCTCCTTTCAAAAAGTACATCTGACACACACACACACACACACACACACACACACACACACACACACACACACACACACACACATTCACACATTCACACACACGCTTATAAATCCAAACGAACACCGGCGCACACAAAAACCGCACATACGAAACACACACACACACACATACAACAGATATGGCAGCCGCACGCACCAATCACACGCAACAGAGACGAACAATAAACATAAGCTGAGATGACATTTCTTTATGTTCAATAAGAACCTCTCAATTATTGTTGTTATTGTCGTTGCAGTAATTATTATTATCATTATTATTATCATTATTATTATTATTATTATTATTATTATTATTATTAATATTATTAATATTATTATTATTATTATTATTATTATTATTATTATTTTATGTTTGACTTTTGTTTTGCATTTGTACAAGTTGGATCCAAGTCTCACCCAGAGACCTCAAGAGACAACAAGTTATTATTATTATTATTATTATTATTATTATTATTATTATTATCATTATTATTATCATTATTATTATTATTATTATTATTATTATTATTATTATTATCATTATTATTATCATTATTATTATTATTATTATTATTATTATTATTATTAATATTATTAATATTATTATTATTATTATTATTATTATTATTATTTTATGTTTGACTTTTGTTTTGCATTTGTACAAGTTGGATCCAAGTCTCACCCAGAGACCTCAAGAGACAACAAGTTATTATTATTATTATTATTATTATTATTATTATTATTATTATTATCATTATTATTATCATTATTATTATTATTATTATTATTATTATTATTATTATTATTATTATCATTATTATTATCATTATTATTATTATTATTATTATCATTATTATTATTATTATTATTATTATTATTATTATTAATATTATTAATATTATTATTGGTATTTCATAATCTAATTTCCTGTCTTTCTAACATATGAAAACGAAGTGTTTTTTTTCTTCTTATTCTTCTTTTTCTTCTTCTTCTTCTTCTTCTTTTTATTCTTACTACTACTACTACTACTACTACTACTACTACTACTACTACTACTACTACTACTACTACTACTACTACTACTACGACTACTGCTACTGCTGCTGCTGTGAAGCGCCATTCCAACCTCACACCAGTTCGCTGCTTATTAGTCACTCATGCGCACCAGGCGTCAGTTTTCAGTAAAAATACTATTAGAGTCATTATGAAGAACAAAGGAATTGGTACTGAAGTGTAGGCACACTCACACACAGTTACACGCACACGCACACGCAGACAGACAGAGACATGCACTCGCACGCACGCATCCACACGCATACGTACATGCACACTTTCATGCACACATACACGCATACGCAGACAGACAGAGACAGGCACTCATACACACACACACACACACACATACACACACTCACACGCACAGACAGACAGACACGCAGAAGCACACACACGTGCACACATACATACACATATACACACTCAGACAGACTGACAGAGACATGCATTCGCACACACACACACACACACACACACACACACACACACACACTTACACACAAACACACACACTCACATGCACACACTCACACGTGCACACAGACAGACAGACAAACAGACAGACAGACACGCATTGGCACACACACACACATGCACGCACACACACACACATACACACACACACTCACGCGTTATCAGGAATTGAACTCATCTATACATATAACACTAAATATAAAATAAAGCAAAATTATTTAGTATATCGATTTATACCAGTACAAAAATTGACTTATAGTTCGTCAGAATATCTGAAAAAGAACAGAAAAAGAATAATTTCACAGAAGGCCAATGGGATCCAGTTGGACCGCAATGACCATAGTTTATGCTATAACATCCATATGACTGGAAATTTTTAACTCAAAATTTGTATGTGCATACATAAACTATTGACAATAAAAGTAATGAGATATAAAATCATTTTAGTAAAAAATGTGAAAGTTGCATAACTTTTAAAATTTGATGGGGTCCCGAAGGACCTCGCCGGCCAACGAAAGGTTCAATGCATAAACATGTTTACATACATTCATACATGCATACATACATACATACATACATGCATGTTAATATATACTAAAAATAAGATAAATATATATAGGGGTGGGGGAAACGCACATATCGAGCAGAAGTCGGCAATGCCTGTTTAGAGTTTTAGGTCCAATAAGGCTTGCACAACCCTCATAGACCCTCTCTACTTTATTGACATTATCCAGAGACAAGCCGGAGCAAGATGTCTGGTGCCAATATGAGTTGCAGGCTCAGGGATGTGGGAGCGACGTGATCTCTAGCATAAACCAAAGATCCCCAAAATGTCCAATGCCATTCCCTGTATATCTGGTTTTATATCAGAGTGACCTTCTCCTGGAGATATGCTTTAATAAAGCTGAGGGGTGCCTCACTCCCAGTGGTCTTTCAGCACGCCGGACATCATCCCGGAATTTCTGCGTACCCGTGCTACATACATACATACATACATACATACATGCATGTGTGCATTTTCGGTCATGCAGTAACACACGTCCTTTTCTCCAGATTTTCTGTTCTTTTCTCCTTTTGCTGTTGTATCGAACTTCTTAGCCAATCGCATCTATCTTTATATGTCTATATTTGTCTACAAAATCACATGGGCGCTCTTAAATGCATAAGCATAAATGTATGTCTGCATTTTCCGGCCATGTAGCAACACACGTACTTTTCTCCAGACATTTTTCTCCTTCACTAGACAGTTTTTCCTCTTCACTAGACAGTTTTTCCCTCTTTCTGACGAAGAGCCATGCTCGAAGCGTCATTTCCACTCATATTTTCCCATCTCAAATTTTCACTGAGCGTCAATTGTAATACATTCACTGTGTACATCTTATTGATTTTTTAAATTTCATTTTCCTGGTTTTATTTTTGATTTACACACACGCATATACACACACCATGCGAATGTACCCTTATAAAAATATAGCCATATTTTTTTTGTTTAATATATTGTATGTTTTGTCATTCCATTTATTTCACTCACACAGAGAGTGGTCGTGGCCTTGGCTAACCCCAATCACAGTCACTTGGTAAATAACTCGTTTATACGAATTAAAATATGCTGTGTATGTGTGCCTAGTTACTACGCGTGTATATGAATATATATTTGTACGTACGCATAAATATATATTTATATGTGTGTATATATATATATATATATGTGTGTGTATATATATATATATATATATATATATATATATATATATGTCTCTCTCTCACTCCATTTGGTTATATGTATATATATATTGCATATGTGTGTATGTGTGTGTGTGTGTGTGCAACTGTATGAGTATGTTTGTATGTATGGATATGGGCGTGTATATATGTATATATGTATGTATATTAGTGTGTGGAATCGTTATGAATTTATAAAAAAAAACAAACATATACTTATGGTTTTCCCTTTTGTTAGTGACATAGCTATCCACCCACACAAAAACCCGTATACTATACGCGCCTGTTTCTGAGGGCATGTTTATGTGTACGTGCGTATGTGAGAGAGAGAGTGTTGGGGGGGGGGGGAGATAGACGTAGAGACAGAGAGAGAGAAAGCGAAACAGAGAAGGAAAGAGAGAGGGAACGTAATTCAATGTAGGAAAAGAAGAAGACGAAAAGAATTACCTTGCTTACTCATACGGAAAGATAGGCTCCTTAATATTGAGTTTTACTGCCTGCAGAGATAAAGGGACAAAAACTTCTAATGAATGAACGTAGGAAATGGGCACATTGAATAAATATTACGACTCTCACGGATGCATTCAACCGACTACGGACGGGTTATATGTGTGGGTGGGTACATATGTACGTCCATGTAAACGTAAGAATATATCTATGTAAATATATATATATATTTTATATATATATATATATATATATATATATATATATATATATATATATATAAAAATCTATCTATCTATCTATCTATCTAAATGTCCTTGCTAACACGACCACTGTCCTCACCACTGCTACTACCAGTGACAATAACAACAGCAACAACAACAGGACACCGACCTTCAACACCAACACCACCACTACTTCGACAAACTCTGCCGCCACTACCACCACCTTTGAACCTGGCAGTACCAACACCACTGTCAATACCACCATCAACAACTACAAGACGAACAAGATAAACAACACCACAAACGCCACAAACAACATATCTGCCAGCATCACAAAAACAAATTTTGCCGATGCAACGAAAGAAAAAAGAACAATATTAACATTCACCCAAAAACAAATCAATGACACAAAATCCCTTCTCACGAAAGAAGGTGACACTGTACAAATACACATACCAAAAGCAATTATTGAAAATACAAATAAGAAGCACATATCATACAGACTTATCAACAAGAAAACGAAGCGACCGGAGAGTTTCTCCACCCAAAAAATTGAGATTTGTCTCAAACCGATATGGCCCTTTCAAAGTCATGTTACTTGGGGACGAAAATTTGCCACGGTCCTAGTACGCTTTAAGAGCGAACAGTTAGCGAAGGAATTTTCAACACTCTCTCTCCACACAGATGACTTGGTGATGATACCGAGTTATCTTGGACAGAGAGTGACGAAGGTGACAGTAAAGAATGTCCCTTCACAAGTGGAAACCCAGTGGATAGTAGGTTCTATATGCCTCGAAATGGAGGAGGCAAATATATTAGAAATTGCTACTGCAGAGGAGAAAAACTGGGAAGGGGGAAAAAAAGTCGAAGTCCTCCTCCATATCACTGAAGAGGAGTGCCAAAAGATCCCCACACACATCCAACTGGCAAAGGACCACAAGTTATATGTAGTGGTGGAAGGAAGGCGGCCACGTTGTTATGTATGCGGCAGCGAGGCACACCTCAAGGACAGTTGCCCAACCGCCGCCAACCAAAAAAAGCAACAAGGGCAACCACCAAAACCCGGAAAAAAAACCCTACTACCAACACCACCATCAACAATCAAAACAAGAGAAACACAAGCAACACTGGCAACTGAGAAGACAACAGCATCTGCAAAAACAACAAGTGAGGAAGCAGGGGAAAAGAAAGAAAATTCCAAGACTGTTTCCCCCTCCCCCACATCACACACACCTCACACAAATAACAAGCCATCAGCACCAACAAAAACAGCAACACAACCACTCACACAAGCACACACAGACGCTCACAATTTGCCCCTACCCCCTTCCGATTCCTCAGAACCTTCGTCGGAAGATGAAAGTAATGAGGAATGGCAAATAGCCCAGAAAGGAAGGAGGAAGAGGAGCAAGAAAAGAAAAGCAAACACAAACAAAGCAGGGAGATACACAACTCCCGAAAACACTCCAGACACCAACACAAGCACACACAACTACAACACAAGCAACAAAACCCCAAAAGCAAGTACACACACAATGCTCACTGCCATCAACACAAAAAACTCAGAGTTGATGGAATACATCAACACAAAAACAAACATAACAAACGAAGACATAAAAACCAGCAACCACCCATACACAACACCGCCAGAACACATCAAAATACTACACATAACACCAACCCTGCACCACACACTAAAATCTATTTTTCCAAAGGCAGTTGGCAAATGCCAAAAATACCTGGCGAAAAAACTATATAGTGATCTCCTCGAAGAAAACCCGAAGGAGGAGACACAAAAACTCTCAAACGGTAAGTGACTCTCTTTATAAAACTTTAACACTCAAATCAAAATGATGCTCAAGATTGGTTGTGTAAATGCGCGTGGCTTGGGGTCCCCTTGGAAACAAGGGTACCTCCTAAATGACATAAAGTCACATAAACTAGAAATCATAGCCATAAGCGAGACCAGACTCCATGATACGCGGGCCCTATCGTCCATGTTTGGCAGACAGTTTAACATTTATTTTTCTCCCTGTCTGCCGAGAATGGGCGGTAGTGGCACGGCGGTACTCTTTCGCAAGAGTCTGGATCTCGAAGTAAAGACAGTATTCATAGACCCGGAGGGTAGATTGGTTGTTCTGGATGTCGATGGCAGCGATGGGTGTGCTTTTCGACTCATATCAGTATACGCACCACCTTTAACAGGTAGGCCGGATTTCTTTCGACGTCTAGAAGTATTCCTAGGAACGTCTCGTCCTTTACTTTTAGTGGGGGATTGGAATGCTACCTTGGACACGCCTCTAGACTATGTTGGCAGAGATAGGAATAGACGGGGATGCAAATGCCTCAAAGACCTGCTCAGACGCTTTCAACTGTCCGACAGGTACCGACTCGATTACCCGAATGCGCCAATGTGGACATGGACAAACCGCATCGGGTCGTCGAGATCGTATCTAGATAGAATACTGTGTAGGAGAGTAGATAGAGATAGCATAGGGTGTCCACAATTTCACATAGTCAGCTACACGGATCACAAACTTGTGACGTGTACGCTAGACTTAGATAAGACACATAGGCAGGGCTCCGGTTACTGGAAACTAAACGCGTCTTTCCCGTCGAGACCAGTTTTCAGAGACCGGATTAGCACGTTAGTAAAGAGGGCTTTGACAGGAGCCATCATCAATAACAAATGGTGGTTTGCCCTCAAGAGAGCAATAAAAGCAGAAGCGGTTAGGTATAGCAAAGCACTAGCCATAGACAGAAACAGAGTAGAGGGTGAACTAGTTAAGAAGCTAGAAGAGGCAATTAGAAGTGGCATCGCATCCGACGTTTTGGCGGCGAGGTTGGCCCTTGACCAACACTTCAACGCCAAACACGAAGGGTGCGTTGTCAGGGCTAGGATGCGTGCTCTAAGAAACGAAGGTGTTGGAGCCGCACGAGAGGCCCGGGTGGCGGAGGCGCAACAGGGCAACAAAGCCACCATTCGGTCTCTGGTGGACGAACAGGGGCGCGAACTGCTCGAGCCAAGCAAAATGTGTGAGGCCTTTCAGCGGCACTTTGCTCGACTGTTTGGGACGAATGGCGAGCGAGAACGCAGGGTGGACTTCAGTGCCTACCTGCACAGCCTGCCACGACTCTCGGCAAGAGAGGCGGAGTGCTGCGAAGGTGCCATCACGGCGGCGGAAGTGAGGGACGCGATGGCGGGATGCTCGAGGGACAAATCTCCGGGTTTGGATGGTCTGCCCTACGAGCTTTACAACTGTAAGCCAGACTTGTTTGGAGACGTCTTGGTGGCGGTGTACTGCAACTGGCAGCAAAACGGGAGCATTCCCGGTTTTGTGAGTCGAGGAGCCGTAACGCTGCTGAAGAAAGATCCAAACAAGGGGGACGTCATAGATAACTTTAGGCCCATCACTCTGCTCAATGCAGACTTGAAAATTTTGGCCAAGGTGTTAGCCAAGCGGTTGGCGCTTGTCATCGAGAAACTGATCGGCAAGGCGCAAACGTGCGCGGTGCCGGGCAGGAGCATCCATGACAACCTCCATCTGATGCGCTACATCATAGAGAGGGTAGTTAAGGAACCTGGCATGGGTGGGGCCCTGATCAATTTAGATCAATCGAAAGCTTTCGATAGGGTAGACCATCAATACTTGGAGGCTGTCCTCATAGCAGCCGGCTTCGGTCCCATTTTCCGCGGCTGGATGGCTGCCTTGTACAGAGGCATCCGTTCGGTAGTTCGCGTCAATGGGCATCTATCAAGACCCTTCGACATTGCACGTTCGGTCCGTCAGGGATGCCCCCTCTCGTCGCTTCTGTACGTGTTGACTCTCGAGCCACTACTGCGGAAGCTGGCGACGCTGAGGGGCATCCCGCGAGAGTTGGGATGCGGGACGAGCGTGTCGGCATACGCGGACGACGTCACCGTCATAGTGTCTAGCCAAAAGCACATCGAGCTTGTCGGCGAGACACTGAGAGACTACGAAGCGGTAACGGGAGCGAAAATCAACCGGGATAAGTCAGTGGGCTTGCGGCTCGGCACCTGGAGAAGCAACCCCATGCCGTCAAGTAGCGCCTCCGTCGTGGGACGTTGGACTGACGGTCCGGTTGAGATGCTCGGGGTCTGGTTTGGTCCAGACCTCCAAACGGAGAAGAACTGGGACGAGATAACGAGAAGGGTGGCCACTCTAGCCCGGCAATGGGCCGAGAGGAAGCTTTCCCTGAAAGGTCGGGCGGAGGTGGCGAACACGTACATCGCGTCCGTCATCTACTACCGCCTGACCGTCGTTCCTTGTCCCGACCCTACCATCACCAAACTGGAGCGCATCCTCTTCCGCTTCTTGTGGAAAGGAAGCGTTCCGATGGTTAGGCGATCCGTTTGCTGCCAACACCCGTTAAAAGGAGGACTGGGCATGCCGTGGTTGATGATGCGCAGACACGCGCTGAGACTGCGACATCTCCGGCTCTACGTAGACAGCGGTGAACAGGTGTGGTCACCGTTTGTGCGGCGCGCTTTCCCGCAGCTCGTCTCCATGACCGAACTGCAGTCATGGATCAAGAAGAGGCCGAGGAAGGGCGAATGGCACCGCGAGTGTCGCGCTGCTCTTCGGCAACTCCAACAACCCGGGTCAACCTTGAGCGACTGCATCACAACTAACGCATTCTATAGTGGATTAGTGGAGGGAAGGTACGACGACGATCTCGGGGCGAACCTGGGCGTCGACGAGGAATACCTGACCCGCCTGTTTAAGACGACCTTCGGGCCGGGACCTATGGACAACTTCCAGAGATCCCTGGCCTGGCAGTGCTATCGAGAAGCACTACCCGTTCGGGATAAGCTCTACAGGCATGGCTCGAGAAACACGGGGCCGACCTGTCCGAGATGCCGGCAGAGCGACGAAACCGTTCTGCACGCACTCGTACAGTGTCCCACCATTTCCGAGCTGTGGGCTTACGTCGAACAACTGCTATCGCGTGTGGGACGAGTCGGTCTATCAGCCGAGTCTATCGTGAATATTGTCGCGCCTCCTTCCTTTAAACGGGAAGGAAGAGCTATTTTCATCGTACTTGTGGCTATGGCGAAAGAATGTGTATGGTGGACGCGTCTGAAAGGTCTAGAGACAAAGACTTTCCTCTCTGGGCAATCTCTCATCAACTTCTTCAAGTATCACCTGAAGAGGAAGTTGAGAGTAGAAAGGGAAGTCTTGTCTAGTGAATGCTTCAAAAAAAGATGGGTGAATGTAGCAAGGATGGCACGTGTGAACGACGGAGCCATCTTGAGCATAACCCTATGAACAAGAAAAAAAAAAATAAAACAAAAAGGCAAAAGAGAGTCACTTACTGTTATAGTTTCTTCAATGAGAATATTGACCAAGGTTACCGTGGTCTTTTCCGTGGGCTTTTCCTTCCACGGCTAAACCTAAACTGTCCTCCCCTCCTTTTACACGAGAACATTACTGTGTGATACACGATCCCTATTGATCGGCCTTTCCTTTTCTTTTTTTTTCGATCCCTTTTGATCGAACTGCCCCTTTTTCCCTTCCTACGATCCCTTTTGATCGACACCACCAATTTTTTTTTTTTTTTTTTTTTTTTTTTTTCCTTCCTTCCCCCTCCCAAAAAGAAAAGCTCTACATTGTATTTGTCCCATCTTCGTTGAGCCCTGTGTGGCTAATAAAAGAAATGTATCTATCCATCTATCTATCTATCTATCTATCTATCTATATTTACATAGATATAGTCTTACACACACACATACACACATATATATGTATATATATATATATATATATATATATATATATATATATATATATATATATATATATAGGTGAGGAAGTTGGTATACACATATGCATATGTATATAAATATATATTCATATCTATATGTATATATATATATATACGTCTATATTTATATATATATATATATATATAAACATATATGTATATGTATTTATATATGTATATATATGTATATATATGTATATATATGTATATATATATATATATATATATATATATATATATATATATATATATATATATATATATATATATATATATATACATACATATATGCGTGATTGCATACATGTGCGTATACGTAATTGTAAGCACGTGTACACATCATTATACATGGTTATATCTCGGCGATAAATATGTTTATCTATTCAGCTATCTGCTCCTAAACTTTCGTCTCCATTTTGTTTCTCTCTCTTCTTTGCTTTTGTTGCTTTGCTCTTTTCGCACCTACCTGCCCAGATGTTTACATTCGTACACAGAGACAACCCTCACACACGCACAAACGCATCGCACCACACACACATAAACTCACACGTCTTTGTGTATGTGTGTGTATGTGTGTAATTTTACGTGCGTGTGTTTGCGCTACCTTGCAATTCGTTAAGAATAAAGCGAAAGCTATACCAAACACTGTCATATGTACACGACTGATAATGTACTAACACATAACACAATGAAATATAAGTTATTGATGTTGTTGCTTCAGTTACTTTTATCTCTGCTGTTGTTGCTGCTGCTGTCGCTATTCTTATTGTAATTGCTGTTGTTGTTAAGTAGTCGCCATCACATCTGTTTGAACAAAGCTATTTTGAATCTGTCCGCTGGCGCAAAAGACACTTACCGGTGCATCAAACGGACAAAATATGCCATTGTCCGTTCAGAATGGGTAGCGATGTGCGGAAAATAAGACTCTGTGATGTATTTGCTGTGTGTTATGTTGAAATCTTTGTCGAAATTAGCAGGAATGAATACTGGGTGTTTTCAAAATATAAAAATGGATTCGGGTGACATTTTATTTTGACGATTAGAACATTTAACAAGCGCCGGATTAACTATCAAACAAAATAAGCACGTGCTTAGGATATCAAGGGGAGGAGGGAGCACCACAGAAATGGTAAATGGTTTACGGCACAAAAGAAATCATTTTAAACTTGCTAAAATAATATTCGAAGTGGTTTGTATACTCTTTTACTCTTTTACTTGTTTCAGTCATTTGACTGCGGCCATGCTGGAGCACCGCCTTTAGTCGAGTAAATCTACCCCAGGACTTATTCTTTGTAAGCCTAGTACTTATTCTATCGTTCTATTTTGCCGAACCGCTAGATTACGGGGACATAAACACACCAGCATCGGTTTTTAAGCGATGTTGGGGGATAAACACAGACACAAAAAACATATACGCACTCATACATACATACATACATATATAATATATATATATATATATATATATATATATATATATATATATATATATATATATATATATATACGATAGGCTTCTTTCAGTTTCCGTCTTATTACTAATATAATCAAGACTAATTTGTAAATTTTCCTCCCTACTCTGACTTAATATTAATATTTATCCTGTTTTCTCCCCACCCCCATGTATTACTTTACTAATATTATTTAACCAGTTATTTTATGTATTTATTAAACTAATATATACAGATAGATTTATTTTTCAAACCTTTATATATTAAAAAAGAACCCATATTTTTATTTATAATGCTTTTTCAATATATTTTTAAAATCATTCCTGGATAAAGTAACTACCCATATTTACCTCCCCTTGACCACTATAGTTTTGCACACACAGATATGTCATCGCTTGAACTAAAAAAAAAAAATCTTTGCTATAAGAGATTTTTCCTTTCTCTCTGATTTATACAAATAACATTAACTCTGTACTTTTATTCTGTTTTTTACTTATTTTATTTATTTTATTACAAATTCCACACATGAGTGTTTTATCCCTATAAAATTTTTCCTTGCTCCCTTTCTGTTTTATTTCTTTATTTCTTTAATTAATTAATTAATTTATTTATTTATTACTGTTAAAGATACTTAGATAAATGGAACGCTACTTATTTTAAAAATATGACCAATAAACTATCTTTTACTTATTTGATTAATACAAAATAGATTTAGGATTGCCAGCTTTTTACTGATGTAAGTATGTATAGTAAATATATTTTTATTTACTTATTTCTTCACTATTGTATTTGTATTCGTATTTTTATTTTCATTGAACCCTATTTGAACATAAGCAAACTTTTGAGTTTGAATCTAAGTAGTAACATTTTGTTTGTCGAAGAGCATAGGCTCGAAAAGTAAAAGACTTACTCACTTCCCGAACGTTAAACTAATGCATCTGTTTGTTGTTTACAGACCCGTCTTCGTCTTTTGTTTTTTTTTGTAAATTCTCTCTCTCTCTATGTATATATATATATATTAAATATATACTTTTATAAAACAAATTTTACAAAATATATAGTATCTGTTAACAGTCTTAGCCAAAAACTCACAGTTGAGTTTTTGTATATATATATGTATACATGTCTCTTAAAGGATAGAGCTCAAAATCAATGCATTGAAGATACTTTATTGCAGCAACAATTATAATAACAGAAACAACCACAATAAGCCAAACCTATGCACATTTCAATAGGGTATCCCGGAAAAATAAACCACATCATCAGATGTCTCGTAAAATATTGTAACAAATTACAACATATTACAAATTTCTGGATACTGATGAGATGGAGTATCCAGAAATTTGTAATATGTTGTAATTTGTTACAATATTTTACGAGACATCTGATGATGTGGTTTATTTTTCCGGGATACCCTATTGAAATGTGCATAGGTTTGGCTTATTGTGGTTGTTTCTGTTATTATAATTGTTGCTGCAATAAAGTATCTTCAATGCATTGATTTTGAGCTCTATCCTTTAAGAGACATGTATATATATATATATATATATATATATATATATATATATGTGTGTGTGTGTGTGTGTGTGTGTGTGTGTGTGTGTGTGTGTGTGTGTGTGTGTGTATTCGCCATGATAGATCGCTAGCCACTAAACCTTTTTTATTTTCTCTCTCTGCTTATCTCTGTGTTCCTTTCTGTTGAAGAGCGTAGGCTCGAAACGTAAAAGACTTTCTCACTTCCCGAGCGATAAATTGATACATCTGTTTGTTGTTAACAGATCCGTCTTCGTATTTTGTTTCTTTGTAAATTCTCACTATATATATATGTATATCGGAGTGCCGCTATACATGTATACATATTTGCATAAATTCTCAAGAAATTGACTTTGCTGAGACCAAGTACCAAATATATGGGAACCTTATATTTTTTGCTTTACTTGTTATTTTGTTTTATGAGAAACAAAAAATGTCGGGTCTTATATAATTTCATTCATATATTCCATCGTGTGTTTCATAATTTATCTCGACACACCAACGGTGAGTTTGCTTAGACACATTTACCTATCACATTAGTAAGTCAAACATGTCTTTATAAATTTGGGAGATATCCATGCTTCTGAGAGTGAAAATATCAAACTATATGGAACTGCTAAATTACACAGAAGTAAAAAAACAAAAACCTGATTCTCTCTGAAGTCTGAAGAATTTAAAGGAAGAAACTCTATATACACAAAATTAAAAAGAACGCTGATCTCAATTATAAGTCAGCAATATGTAAGAGATGAAACAACAGCAGCAAAAACAGCAGAACCAGTAGTGAATAATGTTAAGATATTGAGTAGGTTAACAAACCTACCTATGTAAAACTGGTGCCGTTCGCTCATCAGTCGTAAAGGTCTTAAGTTATAAATGTAACTAACACGCTGGCAACCAGTAAAAATGATAAAAAAGAAAGAGGGGAAAAAGAAAGAAAAATGGAAGATTTTGTTTCTAGGCTTATCATTATTAGTAGATGCAACTGAGCTTATACGATCTTGTTCAGATTAATATTACAGTTACAACTGACTATCTCTAACCTTCCTAACATAGCGCTAGTTTTCCGCGTATTCTGACAGCTTATTAGAAGCGAAAAAAATCCCCAATGATATGGGTGAAGATAGTGTAGAGTGTAAGGTACATGAAAGAATGGAAGAGGTGAAATAGAGATAGATAGAGATATATATATATATATATAGAGAGAGAGTAAGAGTGAGAGAGAGACAGACAGACAGACAGGGAACGAAGGAGTACGATGAAAACGGTGATAATGAGAATGTATTACATAACGTTCACGGAGAGTTGGCACGTACATACATTTAAACTTACAAATTTACACAGCAGCCTACAAAAGCAGTGCACTCGTGTATTTGAATATTACCCCATAAACATTTTCCTGTTTGTATTAACATGGAAGCGTACACAAGCATATATATATATATATATATGTATATATATATATATATATATATATATATATATATATATATATATATATATATATATATAGATATATATATGTGAACACTTATGCTAACATGTGGATACATACACAAATGCACACACAGATGTTTCGACTTATGACGATGAAGAACTTTACCTGTTTATTCATCCACTTAGACTTCCAGACATTGACTCTAGACATAAGAATACATACATGCACTCGTAGACACACACTGAAAAGATGCTGGCCTTAACGGTATCGCGAAAGGCCCGGTTGGAGGCATAACCTTCTGAGATCTTTTACAGGGCTTAGGAAAATACTGAAGTACCACTGCAGAGTGTTAATCTGAGAAGAGGAATATGTTGAATAAAATCATAATTAACTGATACTCCTGTACTTTCTTTTACTCAGTCAGGATCTTTTCAACACACCCTCGTATATTTTATATATACGTATATTAGTATATTAGTGCATGTATATGTATGTATGTATGTATGTATGTATGTATATATGTATGTCATTATTTAGTTTATTTAACGATTTCTTGCCAATAGAAAAAGAACTTCTTTCTAACCTAGATCCAAGACTCCTTAATTGGAATTTCAACAACAACAACAGGGTATTTTTGTTTGTTTGCATGTATGTATGTATGTATGCATGTATGTATGTATGTATGTTTGTATGTATGTATGTATGTATGTATGTATGTATGCATGTCTGTATTCTCGTGCATACACTTGCATATCTAGACATGCTCATATATATTTACATGATAAACATCTGGAAAGCTTTACAGATTTTTACAGTTCCAGTGATGGATTGGATCTGTAGTCTTCAAATTAACTTTCTCTTTTCTGGTTTTGAGAAGCCTAATTTCACGTCTATAACATACTAAACATATTAAATATATAGTGTGTGTCTGTGTGCGTGTGTATTTTAAAAGAAATATATAGTTGTACATATATTCATGGACAAAAACATTCATACACGACCATGTATATATATATATATATATATATATATATATATATAATATTCTTTTATTCTTTTACTTGTTTCAGTCATTTGACTGCAGCCATTAAAGGGTTTCAGTTGAAGAAATCGCCCCCAAGACTTATATATATATATATATATATATATATATATATAAAGCCTTGTGAGTGGATTTGGTAGACGGAAACTGAAAGAAGCCCGTCGTATATATGTATATGTATATATATATGTATATATATATATATATATATATATATATATATATATATATATATATATATATATATATATATATATATATATATATATATATATATATGTGCGTGTGTTTGTGTGTCTGTTTGTCCCCACCCCAACATCGCTTGACAACCGATGCTGGTGTGTTTATGCCCCCGTAACTTAGCGGTTCGGCAAAAGAGACCGATAGAATAAGTACTAGGCTTACAAAGAATAAGTCCTGTGGTCGATTTGCTCGACTAAAGGTGGTGCTCCAGCATGGCCACAGTCAAATGACTGAAACAAGTAAAAGAGTAAAAAGAGAGAGAGAGTATATATATATATATATATATATATATATATATATATATATATATATATATAAGCAATGTTAATTCTCTAAGTGAAGTATTAACAGTAACTGCACGATAAAGTGTAGTATATTGCCACTTAAGTGTGGCTGACCCCTAGGGGTGGATGTTACTGTTGCTTTTAGCCCCAGGAGGACATCTCCTCCAGCTGGCTTATCGACACACGACTGTGTCCTGTTTGCCAAGGGAAGTTATCCCTCTCACCTCGATCTGCAGCACGAACGTATCCGGATTTCAGGGTTATTTCCCTTCGTCGGCGCCCGATAGCTGAATTTCACTGGAAAAGAAGATATAAGATTGCCAGGTTTTTGTCTCTCTCGCCAAGGTCAGTAGCTATCGGGCGCCGACGAAGGGAAATAACCCTGAAATCCGGATACGTTCGTGTTGCAGATCGAGGTGAGAGGGATAACTTCCCTTGGCAAACAGGACACAGTCGTGTGTCGATAAGCCAGCTGGAGGAGATGTCCTCCTGGGGCTAAAAGCAACAGTAACATCCACCCCTAGGGGTCAGCCACACATAAGTGGCAATATACTACACTATATATATATATATATATATATATATATATATGTGTACACGCACACATATACGTATGTATGTATGTATGTATGTATGTATGTCTATACTGCTAATGCTGCCGCATACCACGTGTTTTGACAGTTGCTCAACGGAAGTTGTTTTTACATTTAATAGACTGTCTATATTGGCTTACTATATTAGTAAACTCGTATTGTTCATTTTTCTGTTCATTGTTTCTTTCCTGTCTGCTGCGCCGTTTCCATAACCCTCATTTAGCAACGGCCCTATTTTCGTCTTATCTATCTAGCATTGTGTTACTCAATTTGGCGAGGGTAACTATGAAGGCCTCGCTTATCAAAGGACCTCAGCTTTCAGTTTGGTATGAAGCTATTTAACGTGTTTATTTGAGAACCTATTCAAAATTGCTGACTGCAAAACCAGCGTTAAGTTACACCTAAAACGCGCACTAAACGGGCAAGATTTTCCTTCTGTAACCGACAAATATCTATATCTATATCTATCTGTATATATGTATTGTATGTGTATATTATATATATATACACACATTTGTATATATGTGTGAGAGTGTGTGTGTTTATACACCTATGTGCTTATTAGTGTGCGTGTGTGCATATACATAGATAGGCATACGTATATATTTACGCATGTTTATGTGTGTATATATATATACATATATATTTGCATATAAATATATACCTATATATATCCATATATATATATATATATGTATATATATATATATATATATATATATATATATATATATATATATATATATACACACACACACATAGGGCAAGCACATGCATTGCAAACACGCATACAAACGCACTAATATGTATATATATATATATATATATATATATGTTTATGCTTATGTATATGAATATGCATATAGATATATACAGATACACACACGCACACACACATATACACATACATACAAACATACATACATATGCACGCGGTTTATTCATATTCATTTACACATAATGCATGCGTGTTTGTGTATTTGTGGGGCAGAATAATGAAACCCGAAACCCGACTCAACTATTCTAACCCTTTAGAGCGATAGTTATCAGACTGCATGTCAAACTATTGAGAGTTTGAGTTTCTTCAATATACAACTTAGCGATGCTTATCTAATTCTCTCGGGTAATTAAGGCTGTCATATGTCTAGTGATTTCCTGGTCTAGCTCTTTATTCTTTCACTCACTTATTACCAATGATTTTTAAATAAACGAAACCGTATCGTTCCCCACCGCATTGTTCCTTAAACTCCGCTGTCTGATCTGTTTCCTTACGTCTCCCGTTAAAGGTCGCATCTAATAAGTAATCTTGTGTTGGGTAGAGTAATACAGAGAATTTGTTTGAGCAACATAGATTTCTTTATTAGGTCACGCTGGGCCGAACACAGAGGGGACAGTACAATGTAGAATTTTTCTTTTCAAAACTGATCGATAGCAATCGAAAACGTTTTGGGATGTGGTTGTTGTTGTTGTTGTTGTGTTGTTGTTGACACTCCGTCGCTTACGACGTCGAGGGTTCCAGTTGATCCGATCAACGGAACAGCCTGCTTCTGAAATTAACGTGCAAGTGGCTGAGCACTCCACAGACACGTGTACACTTAACATAGTTCTCGGGGATATTCAGCGTGACACAGTGTGACAAGGCTGACCCTTTGAATTACAGGCACAACAGAAACAGAAAGTAAGAGTCAGCGAAAGTTGTGGTGGAAGAGTACAGCAGGGTTCGCCACCATCCCCTGCCGGAGCCTCGTGGAGCTTTAAGTGTTTTCGTTCAATAAACACTCACAACGCCTGGTCAGGGAATCGAAACTGCGATCCTATGACCGCAAGTCCGCTGCCTAACCACTGAGCCATTGCGCCTCCACTGGGATGTGGTACACGAAGAGATAACAAGGTAACGTTTTAACAGCAGGAATTCCCAAAATGGGGAGAAAATATTACACTGACTAGGGTTATCCATGGAAAGAAAAACCTACGGAAAAAACCCCACGGTAACTTCGGAAAAAATAGACCTGAGAGCAGAACGCAGTGTCATCCAAGATGGTTCACTGGCACGCCATTGAAGAACGGGTTGTGGCATAGCGATCGGAGCAGCCCTTGAATTACTGTCACTTCCTCGCAACTCCACAAAACATACGATGTATTGCAGTGATTCTCTCTTATCGAAATCCGTGCGTAATGTCCCGATGCTAAAATGGATGCTAATTTCAATATAGCCTATTCACGTTTGTACAGAGAACCCCGAAGTAACCCCGAATAAAAGCATCTCTCGGGGAAGACCGCCTCGTAGGCTTTCCATCTAGCCTCTCACCCTACGGAGGATGGGATATAATCATAAAGATCATGTATTAGTGTGCTAATATCACAGATATTTACTAGTGATGCATACGCTTACATGCACACACTGGTATTCCGTCGGTTACGACGAATAGGGTTCCTTGCAACTGATTCGATCAATGAAACAGCTTGCTCGTGAAATCAACGTGCAAATGTCTTGGCAATCGCCAAACACGTGTACCTTTAACGTGGTTCTCAGCTAAGTAGACTCAAGCAACGTGAACTAAAGTATCTTGCTAAAGGACACAACGCGTCGCCAGGAATCGTATTTAGGACCTTACGACCTGGAGCCGATAACCCTAACTACTAAACCACGCCGCCTTCGCATACACACACACCACACAAACCTATCTATCTATCTATCTATCTATCTATCTATCTATCTATCTATCTATCTATCTATCTATATGTCTGTCTGTCTGTCTGCCTGCCTATCTCACTGTCTCTCTCTGTCTCTCTGTCTCTCTGTCTCTCTCTCTCTCTGTCTCTCTCTCTCTGTCTCTCTAGCCATGTCTCTCTCTGCCTGTCTGTCTCTCTCTCTGTCTGTCTGTCTCTCTCTCTGTCTGTCTGTCTCTCTGTGTCTGTCTGTCTGTCTGTCTGTCTGTCTGTCTGTCTGTCTGTCTGTCTCTCTGTCTGTCTCTCTCTCTGTCTGTCTGTCTCTCTGTCTCTGTCTGTCTGTCTGTCTCTCTCTCTGTCTGTCTGTCTCTCTGTCTCTCTCTCTCTCTGTCTGTCTGTCTCTCTGTCTCTCTCTGTCTGTCTGTCTCTCTCTGTCTGTCTCTCTCTGTCTCTGTCTGTCTGTCTGTCTGTCTGTCTGTCTGTCTGCCTCTCTGTCTGTCTCTCTGTCTCTGTCTCTCTGTCTCTCTCTCCCTATCTCTCTATAAACACACGTTTGTTTGTGTGTGCTTCCAATAACCTTTCTTGTCCATGCAAAGTAACAAGAATCTCAAATGCGATTGTACAATCTATTTTTCTTTACATTGTTTACATTATTTACATTTGACGGATATTTGTCCTCATCTTGTTTGTTGGTAACACGTTTCGGCTGATACACCCGCCAGCCTTCATCAGGTGCCTTTGGGGGAAATTTCGAACCTGGGTTCTCATTCCTAAGGTATTTTTCGATGTTATTATTATTATTATCATTATTCTGTCTTTCTTTACTGAAATTGTTGTTACATTTGATATGAAAAAATGTCTGATTCATCTTAGGTCCCGGATCTTTACTTGGGGATCATCTTTCGCTTGGTTGGCGCAGAAATGTCTTCTGTAAGTGGTAACCCCACTTTCCATTTCCTGCTTCTCAATGTGCGTCGTACTAACCGCTAATTGCTGTTGATTGCAAACGTTTAAAGAATGCAAAACCTGTTGTTGCTGTTGTTGTTGTTGTTGTGTGAAGCGGTGTGGCTAACTCGTTAGGCTGTTCGGCTCACGATCGTAATCCCAATTGCCAGATCTACTACGACGGGCAGCTTCATCATCATCATCATCATCATCGTCGTGGTCGTGGTCGTTATCATCATCATCATCATCGTCGTCGTCGTCGTCGTCGTTGTCATCATCATCATCGTCATCATCATAATCATTACCATCACCATCATAGTCATCATAATCATCAGCATCATC
This sequence comes from Octopus bimaculoides, assembly GCF_046866305.1. NCBI lineage: Eukaryota > Metazoa > Mollusca > Cephalopoda > Octopoda > Octopodidae > Octopus > Octopus bimaculoides. The sequence goes on along the minus strand of NC_142936.1, from coordinate 14,288,104 downwards.
GCCGTTGTCGTCGTCGTCATCACCATCGTCATCATCATCGTCATCGGTGTCGTAGTAGTGGATACCACCACCACCGCCGCCGCCACCACCGTCATCAGCATCATCGCCATCGTCATTTCATTAAATTCAGCAACAAGAAAAACAACAACAACAACAACAACAACGGCAAAAACATCATGAAAACAACAAAACAATAATACAATAAAACAACAACAACAACAACAACAGTAAAACAACCAGAAAACAAGCAACAATAAAACTGAGCCCATATTGATGAGCTCCTCCCTCTAAGCTGTGATCACGATTATGCGATAATATGAACAACGACACCCGTCTGTCGTTATGCTAATTATACACCCGTAACTTCCACCCGTTTACTTTAGATCTGCAACGATCCAACAACTCTCTCTTCACACATCGAAAACTGTTTCTTTGTTCTTTGCGTTTATTAGAAACGACGTCAGTTCTGGTGCGTTCGATAGCTCCAACAGCAACCATCATCGTCATCGTCATCATCATCATCATCATCATCAACATCACTAGCACCACCAGCATCATCATCATCATCAGCAGCAGCAGCTCTAGCGCCACAACCAACAACAACAACACCAGCATCACCTTCAGCATCGTAGTCATCACCATCATCATCATCATCATCATCATTGTCACCAGCAACAGCAGCAGCATTACCATCACTGCGGCCATGCTGGAACACCGCCTTTAGTCGAGCAAATCGACCCCCAGGACTTATTCTTTGTAAGCCTAGTACTTATTCTATCGTTCTCTTTTGCCGAACCACTAAGTTACGGGGAAGTAAACACACCACCATCGGTTGTCAAGCGATGTTGGGGGAACACGCCACACACACACAAACACACAGACACACACATACACACATACATACATACGACAGGCTTCTTTCAGTTTCCGTCTACCAAATCCACTCACAAGGCTTTGGTCGGCCCGAGGCTATAGTAGAAGACACCTGCCCAAGGTGCCACAGTGGAAATGAACCCGGAACCATGTGGTTGATAAGTAAGCTACTTACCACACAATCACTCCTGCGCCTGATTACACTATATATATGTGTATGCGTGTGTGTATGTGTGTGCGTGTATATGTGTGTGCGCGTATGTGTTTCTGTGCATGTGTGTATGTGTGTGTATGTATATGTGTATGTGTGTGTTTGTGTGTGTATTTATGCTTTGTAGGTGTGTGCCTGTGTGTTTGTCTTACATTCGCGTCTGTCCGTCACCGCTTGACAACTGGTGTTGTCAAAAGGTGGCGGACAGTTTGTTTATGTTTCTGCGAATTAGCGGCCCGGTGAAAGTGATCGATAAAATAAATACCAGACTTCGAAAAATAAATACTGGGTTCTTTCTGTTTGACTAAACCCTTCAAAGCAGTGCTCCAGAATGGTAGGCGTCCAATGACTGAAACACGAATAGATAAAAATTGAAAAAAAAAATCATCGCTATCAAATCACTTTTTCTCCATGCCAGAAAGGCTTGTACTGTCATTGGCAATCTTAAACTACACAACGCGATCTACAGACACATATTTTTAACAGCTGTGCAGTGAATTGTGTACACAAAGATAAATGGATAAATAGAGAGAAAAACAGATAGATTGATGCATAGATAAATTGATAAATAGAGATAAGAAGAAAGAGAAAAAATAGTGCAAAATAAAAAAGGGAAAAAAAGTAGGGGAGAATACGATAACAGAAAGGAGATGAAAATATATAGATTTAAAGATGGAAGTAAGGCATTTCAGTGTCATATACAGCTAACGAAAGCGAGGCTGGTGACGTCACCAAAGTGATGGCGGCGTGCAGAACAGTGGCGTAACAGCAAGTGTAAACAATAATCGTTCCAATAACAATTAACAATGGTAGCAGTATTGCCTACAACTATGAACGAGAAGACAAGCATAACGGAAATAACATTTACATAATGCATAGCCCTTGCGAACACACATAGACCCTCCCTTCTAATGTGTGTGCATGTGTGCTTATATATTTACATACATACATACATACATATATATGTGTGTATATATATATATATATATATATATATATATATACATACATACACAAAATCCTTTCTAATGTGTGTGCATGTGTGCTTATATATTTACATACATACATACATACATATATATGTGTATATATATATATATATATATATATACATACATACACAAAATCCTTTCTAATGTGTGTGCATGTGTGCTTATATATTTACATACATACATACATACATACATATATATGTATATATATATATATATATATATATATATATATATATATATATATATATATATATATATATATATATATATATATATATATACATACATACACAAAATCCTTTCTAATGTGTGTGCATGTTTGCTTATATATATATATATATATATATATATATATATATATATATATATATATATATATATATATATATATACATATACATACATATAATCAAAAATGTATCCTCCTGAAGCGCATCTGCTTATTCCAGTATTACAGTCCAGTATGTAGTTGCTGTTGTTGTTGTTGTTGTTGTGAGGTTCATATCAGAGCTGGAGACTCTGTAAATATTGTTTGCAGAGTAATTATGTAACAAAACAGGAAGTTGGAAAATAATACCATTTTTCCAACTTCCTGTTTTGTGTTAAGCATATAAATGTATATATATATATATATATATATATATATATATATATATATATATATGGTAGGAGTCCAATATATATACGTGTGTGTGTGTATATGTGCATGTGTGTGTGTACATGTATACATATATATCCCTATAAGGATAACTACACGGGTATTTATATTCATATATTAGCATATACGTACGCAAACACACAAATACAAACACATGCAAATGTATTCTGGATTTACTTGGGTACAAGGAGGTCTTGAATATTATGATACCCCAGATTTTTTTAATTGAAATTAATAAAACGTTTTATCCTCTCGTATTATTTTCACACTCGTGCATAATGCTACAATCTCCTCAAAATTCCAGCTTGTATTAAATTTCTTGCATTATATACTAGTATATATTATATACTAGTATATATTATATACTACTATATATTATATACTAGTATATATTATATACTAGTATATATTATATACTAGTATATATAAATTAACCGCCAACGAAACCGTTTTCAATAACAACGCTGACTTTTATAACCCAGCTTTACATAAAGTAGGATATAAGGAACAAATTAAATATTATAACCACCTTGGCCCCCAACTATACTAATAACAATAACAGTAGTAGTAACAATAATAACAGTAATAGATACAATAACAACAAGAATACTTATCGTGCTCAATAATCCAAATAATACCCAATTTCGTCAAAATAACCATTTTCCTTACCCCCGTAATCCTAAAAATAAACGAAGGGAAGTAACTGTGATTTCTCTTCCTTTTTCCGCTAAAGTAATAACACTAGATTTTTTAAATAATAAATCTCGCAAAGTATCGCACAACCCTAATAAAAATATTTGGTTGATTATTCCATACGGTAAACAAGTAAAAAGTAACCTTTCCCTCTTATATCGTCAAGCTATAGAAAGAAACTTCTCTATTATTTCAACGTACCTCTCGATTTTCAACACACACCGTATCAGAGTAGGTTACCAACGACGTCTCACAGATTATATCTTCACATAACAGCCGTATTCCAAGAGGTTACAATTTCTCTCCTCATAATTCTAATAACCTTATTAACACTAACAATAATATTAACGATAATCTCTCCTTAAATAATAACATCAATGTAACCAGCATTTGCAATTGTGGCCCCAATAAAACATGTGTCCTAAATGGAAACTGCCGAATTAAAAATACCGTATACCAATGCAAGGTTGCCTCTGGTAACAAATATGTTTTTACTATAGGTTTATCCTTTCCGTTTCTGAAATCCAGACTGGCTAACCATTTCTCTACCTTGAAATACAATCGAAAGTGTAACTCCACTGGACTTAGTAAACTAATCTGGCATCTCAAAGACTCTAACATATTATTTTCTTTAGAATGGAAAATTTTATCGAGATCTTTTCCTTATGATAAAGGGAAATCTTTCTGTCCTCTTTGTACGGAAGAGCAATTTTTTTATTCTCTTTTCCAAATATAACCTGGTAAACAGGTTTACGGAGTAAGTTTACAGGTGTACACACTGGGAAAAAAACATACTTTCAGTTTTTTCAAATAGTATCTACCCATTACCTAATAATAATTTTCTGTAAGCTATACAATTTTGCCCATTACTCTTTCCTCTCTCTCTCTCTCTCTCTCTCTCTCTCTCTCTCTCTCATCTTTTCTTCTCTCACCTTATGAAGTATATTTCCTTAACGACATCTTTAAACTTTTTGCGTTTCCTCATTACTCAGCTTTCCATATATGTATATGCGTATATATCTGGTTCTGTTCCTGTATGTATGTATATTATAATTGTGTACAAACATGAATATCTGCTTAAGTGAGTGTGTGTTTGTGTATGTAAGTATGTGTCTGAGTCTATCTATGTTTTGGGATGTGTTTGCTCTTGTGCGCGTATGTGGACGTGTGTTCTCTTGGGTGATCTCAGCTTCTCCAATCTCAAGTGCACAAAAGACCACATACTGTCAAAAAGACCACATAAGCTCGAAGAATTTTTACTTGACCTTACCAGCGAATTGTTCAGGGGACAATATTTTAACCAACCCGCAGCAACTAACATTATATATCTACTTCAGATATAAAACAACTTATTATACATAAAGTGAAGGTGACGTTTGCGATTTTCACTGATTATAACATAAAAGAATTAACAATGTACAGTTCAAAGGAAAGTGTAGCTATATACCTGACAGGCAGAACTCACTTTATTCATCCTGCATATCCGCAAGGCTCACTGGAAATCAATTAAAATAGAAATCTTCAAACAGAACCAGTCCGAAAATCTCTCTAGCATTGACATGAAACTGAAGCAATTTATGCTAATAACGCAAGCTGTATGCATTAAATTTTTGCTTGATAGAGAAGATAAATTGCGCAAAAGCATGAACTCCTGATATATAACAGTTCTGATAAGTCAACGAACAAAGGTCTCAAATTGTTTAAATGAACAGATCATGGGCAACGAAAAACCTCAGTTGAACAGAAAACTTTTACAAAAAACAAAAAAAAA
>NC_142936.1:14265403-14280403 GCF_046866305.1 Octopus bimaculoides | reverse complement strand
ACGATGTAATCATTTGTATCTATATGCGTGTGTTTCTGTATGTCGTGTTTTTCTCCTTGTCTCCGTATTCTTTCTGTTGAAGAGCGTAGCTCGAAACGTCAAAGACTTTCCGTATTCCCGAGCGTCATACTAATATATACTTTTGTTATTTACACCACCTGTCCTCGTCTGTTGTTATTTTTTGTATATTCTCCCATATATATATATATATATATATGTAATAGATAGATAGAGACAGATAGCTAGATAGGTAGAAAAATAGATAGATAGCTTGATAGATAGATAGATAGGTTTCTTTATTAGCCACACAGGGCTCAACACAGAGGGGACAAAATACAAATGTAGAGTTTTTCTTTTCGAGGGGGTCGAAAACAAAGCAGAAAAAAAAAACAAAAGTGGGGACAACGATGAAAAAAAAACATCGCAAAACGTTTGGGGTATTTACAAAAAATACGAAATAATACAAAAAATTCCCAATAAATGGGGAGGTTATCCGTGGAAAGAAAAACCTACGAAAAGACCACGGTAACCTCGGTCTTTAGCGTCACAGTTTGTTAAATAAAATTTCTTTTATTTAAGCAAGAAACGTAAGTAACTCTCTGTTTACAAAATTTTAAAACGTTTTATAGAATCATGGTCAAGGTGGCTTCGTCATTTATACGTGCCATTCTTGCTACATGTATCCATCTTTTTTCGAATCATTTGCTAGACAACACTTGCCTCTCTACTCTCACCTTCCTTTTCAAGTGATACTTGAAAAAGTTGATGAGAGATTGACCAGAGAGGAAAGTATTTGTCTCTAATCCTTTCAGACGCGTCCACCAGATGCATTCTTTGGCCATAGCCACAAGTACGATAGCTAGACGGGTTGATAGATAAATAGATAGATAGTTAGACAGAAAGATAGATAGATAGATAGATAGATAGATAGATAGGACTGATAGATATGTTTCTTTATTAGCCACACAGGGCTGGACACAGAGGGGACAAGTCACAAGGTAGGTTTTTTTTTGGGGGGGGGGGAGGAAGAAAAAAAGGAAGAAAAAATACGGACTGATAGATAGATAGATAGACATAAAGATAGATAGACATATAGATAGATATACTCATGCACTTTTGCTTTTTGATTTGATGTTTATAATGGATACAAGCGAGCAAATGTTATATATGTAATGGATACACAAAAGCAGGTGCGTGTGTGTGTGTCTTTTCCTATGTGAGTAGGCATGTATCTATTTACGTATACATAGATGATATGTTTACATCTCTGAACTTGTTTGTTTGCATGTATTATGTACGAAACTGATATGAGGTGCAGTTTGTGTGAGTAAACATGCGCTTATGTGTGTGAGTGTGTGTGTGTGTCTTTGTCTCTGTATGCCTGTGTGTGCGTACGCACACACACAAATGTATATATATATATACACACACACATATATGCACATACACACACATACATATATTTGTATAGTGCATATATACATATATGCACATATAGATATATACGCATACATAATTGCAAAGTTGCTTACATAGATTCATACACACACACACACACACACGCACCCAACTCACACACACACATATACATTATGTCTGTAATGAATACGAGACTGTAAAACATCATTTAAGTACGTGCAGTATATGTCTGCAAGTGTATGTATATGTCTATATGTGTGTGTGTGTGTGTGTGTGTGTGCGTGTGTGTGTGTGTGTGTGTGTGTGTGTGTGTGTGTAAGAGCGGAAATATCGAGTAATATTTCTACTCATGACAGAGATTTTGTAACATGAAATCGATTGCCACGATACGATTTCAATTCCTGGCTGAATTCAATTCACTTCTCTTATATTGCTCGTACTATTCAGAAAGATGCGACTGGTTCAAAATGTATTTAATCCATCCTTTAAAATATGGGGTCTTTATGTCCCGTAAAAATAAATGACTCTTATGGAGAGTAGCATAGGATAAGAGACGGGCTCGCCGTATTTCGAGACGGCAATGTGGTTTCAAATTCCAGCGAACGAATTCAATCTCCGCTGCTCAAAAGAATATAGAACATCCATTAAAAAGAAAAAAAAAAAAAAAAGAAAAAAAAAGAAAAGAAAAAAAGAAAAAGAAAAAAATGCTTGAAAATCCTAATTAGTGTGTATTTGGATAATTCGTTTCTTGATATTATGCGGTTGATAACTGATTACAAATATTCGAATACTGGGTTTTATAATTCGATTTAATGCAGTAAAATCTCGTTCTTCACAGAAATAACAAAAATACAGAAACCTGACAAAAAATAAATAGTGAAAGAATAAAACAAAACCTGAAAGAAAAATACAAATTAAATTAAAATGCTTTCCTCATTTAAGGCTACATCATTGTAATCAAGCAATTCTCCAGAATTCTCGTCATCTGCTATCGACATTATCTGGTGAAAGCTAAGTTGAGTGATTTCTGCTGTTGTCCCTATAACGTCAAGTTACCAATTTAATTTCTTCATCAACAAAGTTTTATTAATCTTTCGCTTCCAGAACAATCCCGAGTCATCAAAATTCATCAAAGGTAATAAATGAATAAATAATTTCAACATTACTACCGCCAACGTAACTACTACGTTTAATAAAAAAATGTTCTGGTCGTATATCTGTCTGTTGCACTATCATTCTGACTCGAACTTCCACAAACAGTCCCAATGTTATGGATTCCACATTGTTTTCTGAATCTGCCGAACTATTCAGAAAAATATTTCATTAATTTCTCTTCAATATTGATTTATTCTTTCACTTTATTTTCTCCTTTTTCAAAATTTATTTTTGTCTTCTGCGAAACTTCTCTTTCATCGTGGATTAAAATGCTAAAGACCAGCTTCGGTCATGAATGACAATTGGATTGGACCTAGAATGTTCCCCTCCTTGGCATAAACCTGGACAAAGTTGTATATAGAAGACCAGTAGTCGCCCATGCATACCAGCCTCCCCTCTCTATGCCACTGATGTTATCCAAAAGGAAAGGCAGCGGGCGATATAGCTCGGCACCAATGACATCGCAACTCATTTCTACAGCTGAGTGAACTGGAACAACATGAAATAAAGTGTCTTGCTCAAGAACACAGTACACAGCCTGGTCCAGGAAACGAACTCACTACCTCATGATTATGAATGCAACACTCTAAACACTAAGCCATGCAATTTCATTATAATCCTTCTTCAGCCGTCCATTTTTCAACACTTTTCATCTACAGTAGGTCTATTACTGAACAATTCATTCTTTACTTATTCATCACAGTCTCTTGACGAAGGTACACGATCCGAAATGATGAACTATCCTCTATTTTTTCCTCACAGTGTATAACTAATTACCTATTAACTCAGTTGTGTGTGCTTTATCCTAAAATATACTGACACAGAATCTACCTCCGGATTATACTACATTGAACTTGTACTGTTCCAGTAATGTATCCTAGATATGAATGTTATTATGATAAAAATATGTCGAGAGAGAAAGCTGTGCAACTTAAAAGATAATTTTAAAATGAACTCAACTGCTACAGGGTCATGAACAAAGAGAAGACTATGAAAAACCATTTCGAAACGAGCATTCCTTTTACAATATTTAAAAAATTAATAAATACATTTAATTTGTTTATTATATCCTGATGCAAGCCAATATTCTCATAAAACATAAAGCAGCATCCAATTAATTTTTTTCCTTTTCATTAATATCGATTTTCAAACGATTTTTTTCCCCTTGTAAGGTATTTCGGAAAATGAAAATTTAGTGTTTTTTTTTTCAAAGTTTAGCATATTAATCGACGAATTTACATAGTACTATGATGAAGTTCTGGTAACTCACGCATTACGTTCAGCAACTGTGCTATTCCAGTATTTGGAAGATTTAATTCCTAATGCTACCCACTACATATACATACATACATACATACATACATGTCAAGTGACGGTGGTGGGGACAAACACAAAGACACACCTGCGTAAATATATATATATATATATATATATATATATAGATATATATATATATATATACCGTATGTAAACAAACAAGTTTTGTTTTTGAAGCGCTGAAATGTATGGTAGAACAAGTACAAAGATAAATTTTATTCAACGCATAGATACTGAACAGTATAGATATAAAGGATAAAATCCTTTTTTCTGCTTTAAAAAAAAAGAAAAAAGAATTTTATCCTTTATATCTATACTGTTCAGTATCTATGCGTTGAATATATATATATATATATATATATATATATATATATATATATCCTGGTGTCTTAACAATTTTCAAACAGATCACATGGAGAAAAGTGTTAGCCTCCATGCGATCCAATTGAAAAATTGTTATGATACTAGGATATTTTCCTACTTTTCTGAGCATGAAAGCAATGGTAGCCTTAATTTCCAAATAAGGAATATGTATATATATATATATATATATATATATATATATACGACGGGCCTCTTTCAGTTTCCGGCTACCAATTCCATTCACAAGACTTTGGTTGACCCGAGGCAATAGTAGAAGGCAGCTGCCTAAGGTGCCACGCAGTGGGACTGAACTCGGAACCATGTTGGTGGGAAACAAGCCTCTTACCATGCAGCCAAGCCTGCACCTAGAATTCCTACATTTTAGCTCTGCCAACAGCCAAACGCATTAGACTTTGCTCTTTATACACTACTTATTCCGGATCAAAATCTATAACGGCGTTTAAAACCGCTAAAACAAATAACGAAGCAGCTGTCCGTCTTAACCGCAACCTCCGAAACACACCCAGCAGTTAATATTATCATGTGAGTGAGCCAAGGAGAGCACCCCAGTGTGGTTACTCATCATGCTAAAAATACTAACACGACTTTCCTCAAATTACACTCTGCTGAATTATAAAAAAAAGAAAAGGTTTGGCAAATTAGATAATTGGGTAATGGAGTTAGAGCAGAGCTTGTACCAAGAGAAATGACACAGATTATGTGTGTGTGAGTAAGGCGGTGAGCTGGGAAACGTTAGTACGCTGGGCGAAATGCTTAGCGGTAAAGACGTTCTGAGTTCATATAATACCGAGGTCGACTTTGCCTTTCATCCTTTCGGAGCCGATAAATTAAAAAGCAGTTGCTTTTTGGGGTTGATCTAATCGACTGGTCCCCTTACCAAAAATTTCGGGCCTTGTACCTAGAGTAGAATAGGTTATGTGTGTGAGAATGAGAGAGAGAGAGAGAGAGAGAGAGAGAGAAAGAGAGAGAGAGATAGAGATAGAGAGAGAGAGATAGAGAGAGAGAGGGAGTGTGTGTGTGTGTATATATGTACATATATGTATGTATACATGCATATGCTTATATATATTATATCATCGAACTCACGCGTCCATTTGCAAGTAAGTTTCAACTTCATATACATATATACATATATATGTACAACCCTATATGTATATTTATTCAAACATAAACATGTGTACACACGAACACACGCACACACACATATATATATATACACACATACACACGCACACACATATGTACAAACATATATATATATACATAGATATATGTACATATACATGCATATACATTTATATAAAGGCGTATGTTTACATATCTATTATTACAATCACACACGTTCGCACACACACATGCACACACTCATATATATATATATATATATATATATATATATATATATATATATATATATATATATATATATATATATATATATATGTATATGTATATATATATATATATAATGTGCGTGCATGTGTGTATGTGTGAGAGAGAGAGAGCGAAATAGTTGTAAACTTTGGGTTCTAAAATGCTGATGTAAGCCTGACAGAAATAGATAACAGTTATTACTGAGAGAAATCTCAGTCTTTAACTCCAACTTCTTCAACAAGTTCTGGTAATGCGTAGGTAAGAAATTCGGCTATAAGAACGATCGAAATCGAGCGAGCATGGAAGTTGAAAGAGAAACAAGCAATAACAGACATAAAGAATGTAAATTATAGAAGTTACATAAACAAATTGGGGTTATTCTAGCTTTTCAGCGTGGTGCAATCGAAATCGATGTCCGTCGATAGTTTTCCTTTTCCTTTATGTATATCCTCAATATCGACCCGTTATTGGCCTTCCTTCTATATGCAGGGTTGTATCAACCGATCATCGATTATCCGAAACAGCTGTAAGTATAAGACACGATTGCATCATGCAAATTATCTGTGGAACTTTTCATATAAATCCATTTCTGACGGCTGTAAATGTTTGCTGGCATTTCTACTGATATATATATATATATATATATATATATATATATATATATATATTCTTTTATTCTTTTATTCTTTTACTTGTTTCAGTCTTTTGACTGTGGCCATGCTGGAGCACCGCCTTTAGTCGAGCAAATCGACCCCAGGACTTATTCTTTGGAAACCTAGTACTTATTCTATCGTCTCTTTTGCCGAACCGCTAAGTTACGGGGACATGAACACACCAGCATCGGTTGTCAAGCGATGTTGGGGGACAAACACAGACATACAAACACATACACACACACACATATATATATATATATACGACAGGCTTCTTTCAGTTTCCGTCTACCAAATCCACTCACAAGGCTTTGGTCGGCCCGAGGCTATAGTAGAAGACACTTGCCCAAGATGCCACGCAGTGGGACTGAACCCGGGACCATGTGGTTGGTAAGCAAGCTACTTACCACACAGCCACTCTATATATATATATTCTTTTATTCTATTGTTCTTTTATTTGTTTCAGGCATTTCACAGCGGTCATAGTGGAGCACCACCTTTAGTCGAGCAAATCGAACCCAGGACTTATTCTTTATAAGCCTAGTACTTAATCTATCGGTTTCTTTTGCCGAATTGTTAAGTTACGGGGACGTAAACACACCGGCATCGGTTGTCAAGCGATATTGGGGGGACAAACACATACACTCAAACATATATATATATATACATACGGGCTTCTTTCAGTTTCCGTCTACCAGATCCACTCCCAAGGCTTTGGTCGGCCCGAGGCTATACTAGAAGTCACCTGACCAAGGTGCCACGCAGTGGGACTGAACCTGGAACCATGTGGTTGCTAAGCAAGCTACTTACCACACAGCCACTCCTGCGCCTATATATATATAATTATATATATATAATTGGGTAACTCCATTACCCAATTATCTAATTTGCCAAACCTTTTCTTTTTTTTATATAAACCAGCAGAGTGTAATTTGAGGAAAGTCAAGTTGGTATTTTTAGCATGATGAGTAACCACACAGGGGTGCTCTCCTTGGCTCACTCACATGATAATATTAACTGCTGGGTGTGTTTCGGCGGTTGCGGTTAAGACGGACAGCTGCTTCGTTATTTGTTTTAGCGGTTTTAAACGCTGTTATAGATTTTGAACCGGAATAAGTAGTGTATAAAGAGCAAAGTCTAATGCGTTTGGCTGTTGGCAGAGCTAAAATGTAGGTAATTCTAAGTGCAGGCTTGGCTGCGTGGTAAGAAGCTTGTTTCCCAACAACGTGGTTCCGAGTTCAGTCCCACTGCGTGGCACCTTCGAAACGTGTCTTCTACTTTAGCCTCGAGTCAACCAAAGCCTTGTGAATGGATTTGGTAGACGGAAACTGAAAGAAGCCCAGAGTGTGACAAGGTTAGCCCTTTGAGAGATCGTTGTGGTGAAAGAGTACAGCAGGGTTCGCCACCAACTCCTGCCGGAGCCTCGTGAAGCTTTAAGTGTTTTCGCTCAATAAACACTCACAACGCCCGGTTTGGGAATCGAAACCGTGATCCTATGACCGCGAGTTCGCTGTCCTAACCACTGGGCCATTGCACCTCCACACTCACACACACACACACAAACACACACACACACACACACACACACACACACACTCACACATATATTTATATGTATGTTTGTGTGTATGTGTTTGTTACCCTCCCACCATCGCTTGACAACCGATGCTGGTGTGTTTACGTTCCTTTAACCAAGCGGTTTGGTAAAAAGAGATCGATAGAATAAGTACTAGGCTTGCAAATAATAAGTCCTGGGGTCGATTTGTTCGACTAAAGGCGATGCTCTAGCATGGTCTCAGTCAAATATGGCTGAAACAAATAACAGAATAAAAGAATAAACGAACAAGCATAACTGCTGGTGTGGATTCGTTCGCTGAAAGCCCTTGAAGTTTGTGCCAATGCCTGAAACCCGTTAAGGATAAAAGATAGAAGAAAATGACTCGCTGAATGTCGCGAAAATTGAAGGATATCGATGTTTGTCTTCTAAAGAATAAAGAAGCAAAACGGTGCGAAGGAAGCAGGGATCAAATTGAGCGAGCAATTAAAACAGCCAAGACCACGCGTAAAACACGTAAGGGAAAAGAACCTGCCCTCGCTATTGGTTTAATTGAAGTTCTCTTTAAATACGTTGACACAAAAGTATTTTTATTATCAGAAAAGAAAAAGGAAAGAAAAATAATAATAATAATAACATGCTAAAATATAACCGCCAGCGTTATCGACCACGTCGTTAGAGAGATTGTATGGAATATAACAATAAAATAAATTGATAGAGAAATTGATAAAAAAAAAAAGCAAAGAAAAACGTGAAACTAAACAGAGAACAAATGCATTTATGTTGCATAAAGTTTATCTGATCCAAGAAATTGTTATGTTCGTTTTGGACATTCAATTTCATTGTAATAATAATAATAATAATAATAATAATGATAATAATGATAATAATAATAATAATAATAATAATAATAATAATAATAATATATATATATATATATATATATATATATATATATATATATATATATATATATATATACATATATATATATATGTATATATATATATATATGTTTATGCATATGTATGTATACATACACACATATATACAGATATATACATACATTTATACATACATATATACATATACATATTTATAAATATGTATATGTATATATACCTATATAGCTACACACACACACACACACACACACGCACACAAAACACCTATGTATATACATACTTATACATATGCATTTATATTTACGTTCAGCTGCATATTTATGTGGGTGTGTATATATATATATATATATATATATATATATATATATATATATATATATATATATATATATGTATATATATATATATATATATACATATATATATATATATATATATATTTGTATACGTACATATATATGCATACATATGCATACAAATAAATAACAGGAGAGAGACGGAAATAAAAAGACAGAGAGAGAGAGAGAGAGAGAAAGAGAACTTCATTAATTTCTAATACCATACCACCGCAAACATACACACATGCCCACACAAACTCACACACACACACACGAACAGTTACTCACACGCGCGAAGATGGAGGCCCTATGCTAAGCAGAAAGCATAATTTTATTTGAATGTGAACATCCGTAACAAGTAACTGGTTGTGTGGTGGAGGGGATTGCACAAATCGGTGAGAGGAAATGGTACGGAATGGAAAGAAGGAAGCGGACGAAATAATACAATCAACCTACCTGTGTTTTACATATGTATGTATGTATGTATGTATGTATGTATGTATGTATGTATGTATGTACGTATGTATGTAAGTACGTCTGTATGTATGCATGCATCTATCTATCTATCTATCTATCTATCTATCTATCTATCTATCTATCTATCTATCTATCTATCCTTGCAGGTACATATACGTGTCTATGTATGTGTGCGTGTGTGTATGTGTATGTGTGTGTGTATATGCATGTGTGTATATATACATACATATAAATATAAATATAAATATAAATATAAATATAAATATATATATATATATATATATATATATATATATATATATATATATATATATATATATATATATATATATATATATATAATATAAATATATCGATGCTCACAGATAAATAGATTTAAACACACACATGTATAAAATATGTTTGTGTCTATATATATATATATATATATATATATATATATATATATATATATAAATATAATACGCACACGCACACCCAGACATATACGTATTTATACATATACATATATACATATATATATATACTTATGTAATATAAATAATACATATGTATATATATATATATATATATATGTAAGTATAAATGGATATATATATATATATATATATATATATATATATATATATATATATATATATATATATATATATATATATATATACGTATGTGCGTATGTAGTTTTGTAGAGTGGAAAAGACAAATCGTCAAAACAAATTTATGAGAGAACAAGAACAAGAAAAAACGGCACCATCACCAACACCACCAACAACACCGACATCCTACCCGCTTACCCATAAGAGTATGTAATAAAATAAAAAAAAAAAAAACGCCTGAAACCACCCGGGGAATAAAATTAAAGGTTGGTCTCGATATTGCATTTGATTTATTGGTGACATTGTCAGGTAAACTCTTGGCGTTTATACACTTATATATACACACACACATAGACATATACAGAGAGAGAGAGAGAGAGAGAGAGAGAGAGAGAGAGAGAGAGAGAAAGGAAGAGAGAGAGATAAATATGTATATATATACACATATATATATGTGTGTTTGTTTGACTTTTAATATTTACTTATGTTTTATTGTTGCATTTATTTATTCGTTTCAGATTATTTTGGTGTGTTCATTTGTTTGTTTGTTTGTCTGTTTGTTTTTTTTGTGCTTTTGTTCTTTGTATTTGTTTTACTTCTTTTTGTTGGTTGTTTTGTGGGGTTTGTTTTGTTTTGTTGGAGGTGTTAGACACGTACTGGTTCATTAAGTGTAGTGTCCTCACACACAGCAATCAAAACCAATTGTCTGCGATCGATAATTTTATATCATTCGGGTTGGCAAGCAGTGAAGAAGAAGAAAGAGAAGAAAGAGAAGGAGAGGAAGGGGAAGAAAGAGAAGGAGAAGAAGAAGTGGAGGAGGTGGTTACAGAGATGACTTAACAGAGCAAACATTGAAAAACAATAAAATAAAAAAAAGAACGAAATAAATAGTGCGTGTGTGTCTGGGGCGAGGGGGGTGGTGGTGAGAAAGGGTGAACAGCGAGAGATATAAAGGAATACAGAGTGGGAAAGTGTTTAGGAGAGATAGATTGAGATAGATTGATATAGAAAGAGAGAGAGAGAGAGAGAGAGAGAGAGAGAGAGAGAGAGAGAGAGAGTACAGAGAGTGGGAAAATGAAATATCTGTGTATGAGTTTGTGTAAAAGAGAGAGAGAGAGAAAGAGAGAGAGAGAGAGACATAGAGGAAGAGGGAGAGAGAGAAGAGAGAGAAAGAAGGAAAGAAAGGGTAGCAGAGAGAGAAAGAGATAGAGGAAGAGGGAGAGAGAGAGAGAGAGAGAGGGAGAGAGAGAGAGAGAGAGAGAGAGAGAGAGAGAAAGAGATAGATAGAGGAAGAGGGAGAGAGAGAGAGAAAGGGGAGAAAGAAGGAAAGAAAGAGTGACAGAGAGAGAGAGAGAGAGAGAGAGAGAGAGAGAGAGAGAGAGAGAGAGAGAGAGAGAGAGAGAAAAGGAAGGACAGAGAAACACGCAGACAGACAGATAGCCAATCAAAGAAAACGAGAAAGAAGAAAAGATGGGGGTGGAGTCAATGAATATATTATCATACAGCGGAATGGAGACTTAATGAATCCTTTGATGAAACAAGCATAACTGTTGCAGAAGTGTATCGAAGTTGTTGTGATTGTTGTTATTGTCATTGCGGCTGTTGTTGTTGCTTTTGTTATTGTTGAACCACTGATCGTATTTACGTAGATGATCGATAACGTGACCATCGAGATAAATTGTGTCCAATAGCAATTCTACCTCCCTTTTAAAAATTCAGTGTATGATTAAAGGGGAATTTAGCTGCTATTACTAGCAGTTAGATGACCATGCAGTGAAGTACTCATAATTCTGTTATGAGTGCACAACATAACGATTCTTATTTCTTTATTGCCCACAAGGGGCTAAACCTAGAGGGGACAAACAAGGTCAGACAAAGGGATTAAGTCGATTACATCGACCCATTGCGTAACTGGTACTTAATTTATCGGCTGCGAAAGGATAAAAGGCAAAGTCGACCTCGGCGGAATTTGAACTCAGAACGTAAAGACAGACGAAATACCTCTAAACATTTCGCCCCGTGTGCTAACGTTTCTGCCACGCATAACGATTCTGTCGATGGCAGAATCGTTTGCGCGTCGGATAAAATTCTCTTCTACATCTCTTCTCGTACTTTAGATTTTTTGAGTTCAAATCCCACCGAGGTTAATTTTACCTTCCATCTCTTTGGAAGTTTCACCTTCAAGGGTTTAGTCGATCGAACTAACTCCAAGACTTATTTTTAAATCTTGTACTTATCTATCAATCACTTCGTTTTTCAGCGAACGGCTTGCTTTGTCCTCATACCGACGGAAAACCGATGTTGTCAAGCAGAACGAGGCACAAACACAAACACACACACACACACACACACACACACACACACACACACACACGCACACGCAAGATTTCGTCTACCAAATCCATTTACAGGGCATTGGTCAGCTCGGAACTCTAGCTAAAGACACGTGCAAGGTGCTGTTCAACAGGGACTGAATCTGAAACCAAGCAGCTGCAAAATGAACGTTTTCACTTACACAGTCACTCTAGCACCTATTGTCGTCTGCACAATGAGTCACTGATAAAGCAAAATGTTCGATAATCAGTTAATGTGTACGATCTGTGTCTAATTTGATTTCTAATTGCTTAAATAAGAATCGTCAATCTCATCTCCTCTGAACCGAGATTTTAATTTTCTAATTAAATTTCTATTAATTGACTTGAGTTCAGACATTATACAAAAATAGTCCAGGAAATATATTTCCAGTCAACTTTTTGAAGACATTTATTATTTATGTAACCATTGTATTCTTCATTAATTCATTCTTCAGTTTTTATATTCTATCATAAATGTGATGTCTTGTGCGAGTAACTGTCATTTAAATGTTATATTAATCATTTCTGCTATAGACACAAGGCCTGAAATAATTTTGAGAAAGCGCGTGGGGTGGAGGGTGGCAGTTGATTACATCGACCCTAGTGCTCAACTGGTAATTATTTTATGAACCCCGAAAAGATGTAAGGCAAAGTCGGCCGCGGCGATATTTGAACTCAGGACGTAAAGCCGGAAGTCATATAGTTAAATATTTCATCCGACGTACTAACGAGTTTGCCAGCTCGCCAGTTTTGCTTTCAATATAGGCACATGGCCTACATTTTGGGAGAGGGAGCTCGTCGTTGCATCGGCCCTAGTACGTGACTGGTATTTTATTTTATCGAATCCGAAATGATGAAAGGTAAAGTTGGCCTCGGCAGAATTTGAACTCGGAACGTTAGGAGCCGGAAGAAATGCCGCCAGCTCACCACCTTCAATGCGGTATTAATATAATTTCAATAAAGAAAGCTGCATGCTGGCAGACTCGTTCGCATGCCGGACAAAATGCTTAGAAGCATTTCGGCCATCTTTACGTTTTTAATTTAAAATCTGCCGAGGGCAACTTTACTTTTCATTCTTTAGGGGGTTGATAAAAATAAGTACCAGTTAAACACTGGGGTCGAAGTAATCAGTTGAACACTGGGGTCGAAGTAATCAGTTGAACACTGGGGTCGAAGTAACAGCCTCCCTTGAATTTGCTGGGGTTTTTTTTTCCAAAATTTGAAATCGATATAGGTTCAATGAGGGGAAAAGATTCCAGTTAGAATTTGTTAAAATATTCAGAATTGCGTCAGAACAGCTTCGAGGGAACTTGAAGGTTTTTACAACAAACGTTGATTATACATTCAGGTCAGCACAAACCGTGATGCTTCTATTTCTTATCAATCATTTACATTTAATCCGGTCTCTAAAACGCTGGTATACACCGAAGCCGACGAAGTAACAGTGATGTGTACGAAACAAAAGCAAAGAATGAAAAGAATTCAGGGAGATTTAACGCTTGTGGTGGGAATTAGATATGTAAGAGTTGTACATGATGTGTGAATGGAATAATAATAGTATTGGAAGAATCTATACCCAGCCAGGGCAGATATTATTTTCTTTAACACTCCAAGACTGGTTTCGGTTACGTGTGATTAGTTGTCAGTGAAACACGACATCGCCTCGTGTGCACATATGTTTAGTGTTGCTATAAATTTTATACATCTGGCCTCGAAGTATATTCAAGAATAGCAAACACTATAAAACAACAGTAACAATATCAATAACAGCTACAACAACAACTACAACAACAACAACTACAACAACTGCAACGTCGTAAGCAATAACAACAATAACGTTAACTGATAGAGAAGAATATACGAGAACAACATGTTACGTCACAATTAGTTGTCAAGTTTCGTTGAAAACTCGGCTTCTTTGAATGCGTTGCGTTGCATTGCTTTGCTGCTTGTTATAATTCTTCTTATTGTTATTGTCGTGTACACTGAAAATTGCGAACTTTTTCAAAGCATGATGCATCAAGGACTCATTTCCTTTTGAGTGTGAATCCAAAGAGGTTTGACTACCATTTGAGGTAGATCAAGCGACAGCTTAAGGGTTCTCACGTTGGTTAAATAAGTAGAAAAGAAGCCTATGTAGCGGCAACAGAGAAAGGGAATCCTCCAATGAGGAATGTTATTTTGAATCTAAATTGGTCCATATAATAATAATAATAATAATAATAATAATAATAATGTTTGACCGTAACAAGTTGAGCATGTCCCTTGGTTGCTGACGGTATATGCATCTCTGATCATGAACAGAAGTAGTGGGGGAGCATCATAGCCATGTGTTGAGAGGTAGTCTTTGGGGTTTGGATAATTCCCCTTTGGAAACATAGGTATTTCATTCGACATCCTCAAACAACCTTTATTCAAGGACCTTTTGAGCGGGATGGGCTACTCGTTCTGAAGAAAATTCTAACTGGGCCCC
>NC_142936.1:14242903-14252903 GCF_046866305.1 Octopus bimaculoides | reverse complement strand
CCACAATGTCTAAGGCAAAACATGTGCCAAGACGTCATATCACGTGACACGAAGTAAAGTTAATGAATCACCAGTTAAATGGCCGTGTCACGTGTAAAATTTCGTATCCCATTATGGTAATCATTATTATTGCTGCTATCTCATTTGGTAATAACTTCCGCATCTGCGATATTCCCATCACTTTTTCCATCCCTCTCACTCACTCAGCTACTCTCTCTTCGTTCTCTTTTTCCCCTCTCTATTCTACCACACACACGCACACACACACACACATTTATATACGCACATGCACACACGCGTACACACGCATACGCATGCATATGCACAGAGATTAATACAAGCATGCTTCTGCATTTCCGCCTTGTCCATTTGTTTTGATCCATGCGAACCCAGTTCTCTCTCCAAACTCTGATCTGATCGTCAATAATAACTGAGAAGATGACGGCGACGACGACGACGACGACGATGGTGATGATGATGATGATGATGATGATGATGATGATGATGATGATGATGATGATGAGGATGATGATGATGATGATGAGGATGATGATGATGATGAGGAGGATGATGATGATGATGATGAGGATGATGATGATGATGATGACGACGATGATGATGATGATATTGATGATAACAATCCTGCTTCTGCTGCAGATGATGATGATGACTACGATGATGATGACTACGATGATGATGATGACTACGATGATGATGATGACTACGATGATGATGATCATCATCCTGATCCTAATCACCACCACCACTACCACCGTCATCATCATCATCATCATCATCATCATCATCATCATCATCATCATCGTCATCGTCGTCGTCGTCATCGTCGTCGTCGTCATCATCCTCATCATCATCATCGTTTTTCCTCCTCTCCATCCTCACCATCATTACCACTACGATGTAATGACGACGATGATGATGATGATAATGATCAGTATAATTATAATGATTATGATGATGATGATAATCATCATCATCATTATCCCCATCATCATCATCATCATCATCATCATCTTCTTCATCACAGTCGTCAATCATTATGGTAGACAGTCCATCATTAACTGCAACGTCACCGTCGTTATCATCGCCTCTACTGCTGCCGCCGCCGCCACCACCACCACCACCACCACCATTATCATGATCACCATCACAATCACCATCACAATCACCACTGCTATCCCATAACCGTCATCGCTGTCGTCATCGTTAGTAACATCCTCATTATTTCTCCAAACTGTATCGTCTTTCACCGGTATTAACCAACCTTGCTACCACCACCACCACCACCACCACCACCACCACCACCACCACCACCACCACGACCACGACCACCACGACCACGACGACCACCACCGCCGCCGCCGCCACCACCACCGCCGCCGCCACCGCCATCGCTGCCACCACCACCACCACCGCCATTGCTGCCACCACCGCTCAGATTATCCTGATTGACGCTCTCACTGTCCATCCATCCACCCACCCACCCATCCATCCATCCATCCACCCATCCGTCCACCCATCCATCCATCAACCATCCGTACAAACACCAGCATGAACAAACTAAAGACAGAAATAAGGAGCAAACGAAGAAAGCAACGACCCAGCATGTAGCTTGACTCGACCTGCTTGAAACAGCAGTTGAATTCCATTCCATCTCCTTCTCCTCAAAATTTCAGGCCCTGTGTCAATTATAAAAAGGACTTTTGTTATCATTATTATATTTAAGTCGACCAGTTGACTGAATCATTAGCACGCCGCGGCATTTCGTCCGTCTTCAGTTCCAGATTTAAAATTCCAGTGAGGTCGACTTAGCGTTTCATGCTACGGGGTTCAATGAAAAAGTACCAGTTGAGCACTGGGGTCGATGTAATCGACTAACGCCCTCCCACAAGATTTCTTGTCTTCCATTTATACAAACAATTATTATATTTTAATATTTAAATTATTATTGCTATCATTAACAAAATTATTATAAATTACATCCTTATTATAAGGCGAGCTGGTGGAAACGTTAGCGCGTTGGCCAAAATGCTTAGCGGTATTTCGCCCGTCGGTACGATCAGAGTTCAAATTTCGCTGTTCTCGACTTTGCCTTTCATCCTTTCGAGGTCGATAGATTAAGTACCAGTGAAATATTGGGGATCGATGTAATCGACTTAACTCCTCCCCACCGATTAAGACGGCGAGCTGGTAGAATCATGAAGGCGGCGAGCTGGTAACATCATTACCGCGCCGGGCAAAAATGCTTAGCGGCATTTCGTCCGTCTTTACATTCTGAGTTCAAATGCCACCGAGGTCGAGTTCACTTTCCATCCTTTCGGAGTTGATAAAATAAGTACCAGTTGTGTATTTGGGTCGATGTAATCGACTATCCTCTCACCCAAAATTTCAAGCCTTATGCCTATAGAAGAAATTATTATTATTATTATTATTATTATTATTATTATCATCATCATCATCATCATCATCATTATTATTATTATTATTATTATTGAGTGAGAGAGCAGTGCATGCCATCAAAGTGACACTGGGGTAAAATATACGAAGCCCAGTATACCCATCATGACTACCCGTCTGATCAGGGTACACCAGGCACATGCATCACAACCATATGTACGCGACGCGGTGATCTCATATCAAGATAAACAGCGCATGACCTCGCAGGTGGGGCCCAGTTAGAATTTTCTTCAGGCCGAGTAGCCCATCCCGCTCAAAAGGTCCCTGAATAAGGTTCGTTTAAGGATGTTGAACAAAACACCCATGTTTCCAAAGGTGAATTATTCAAACCCCAAAGAATTCCTCTCAACACATCGCTATGATGCTCCTCCACTACTTCTGCTCATGATCAGAGATGCACATGTCGTCAACCACTAAGTGTCATGCTCAACTGGTTAAGGCCAAACAACTGACAGGCAAATCTGTGGTATTAAGCAGAATATTTGCTGTAACCCATCTTTTATACCAAGACAAAACAATGTACATAATAACACTTCCAATCAATTAAGATCAGAAGCCATGAGAGCCACTGCCTGGTACTGCATCCGGGCATTTATTATTATTATTATTATTATTATTGTTCAGTAGTTTTATTTTTATAACGTGCTTTCACTTCACTACCGAGCGCAGTTCTGTGTGCCTTGGGTATGTGCTGTGGTTTGCTGTGATGCTCTTATTATTATTATTATTATTATTATTATTATTATTATTATTATTATTATGATTATTATTATTATATTTTGGTGTTGTCGTTGTCAATCTTATAATAATAATAATCTGTGCAAGTGTAGTGGAATTTGTAAACCTCAGAGGGCAGTTTCGGAGGTGAGGTTTCTTCAATCTGTTGAAGAAAGGATGGGCAAATCTTTACATATTCTACAAGCTGAAAGCTCAGAGAATCAAGTTCTGGATATTGTCATCGGAGGTGATGAGGATATTGGATGTTGTGTTAAAGGTTGGAATGTCAAGGAGAGACAACTAAAACAGAAAAAACAACAACAGCAATAAAAACAACAACAACGCCGTCTACAACAGCAACAACGATCACAACAACATCGACAACTAGAATAATAATAACCACTACAGTCTCATCAAATTTGAGTGACTTCATGATTGCTGGGCGAAATGCTTTTAAAAATAATCGATAATTGAGGAAAAGATTGTATCTTTCCATTGGCGTGTTACTGTGCGCATGTGTGTGTGCGTGTGTCTCTCTGTATGTATGCATGCGCTCGCATTCCTACATATATATACGTATATGTACGTTTTCTTATGTATGTATGTATGTCTGTATGCATGCATACAAATATATATATATACAAACATATATATATATGTACATACATATATATACATATATATATATATATATATATATATATATATATATATATATATATATATATATATATATATATATATATATATATATATATATATATATATATACATATACGTACATACATACATACATACATATATATATATAAACATATATATATATACATATATATATATATATATATATATATATATATATATATATATATATATATATATATATATATATATATATATATATATATATATACATATATATATATATATATATATGAGCTTATGGGCTTAGTATTTGTAAACCTTTGAGGTGCACGACCAAGTATTTGTGGATATATGAATGTTGAATGCATTTATGGAATTATGTGTTTGCGTGTGTATTACTGCTACTACTACTATTACTACTACTACTACTACTACTACTACTACTACTACTACTAAGGAAATTCTAAGGTTTGTTCATCTAAAACCCAAAGCTTTGGTTTTGCTTCGATACATCATTTTCCTCTTCGTCGTCGTCGTCGTCATCATCATCATCATCATCAAATTCCTCATTGTCCCAATCGGCGCCGTCGTTGTCGTCCATTTCCACCTTCTCCCCTTCCTCTCATCATCATCATCATCATCATCATCATCATCATCATCATCATCATCATCAATATCAATTTCACTATTACCATTACTGAAAATGGTGCTATTGATTTCTATGTGGAATATCATTCGGATACAGGTGGCATATATGTCCCTACACACAACTACTCACCCCCAGATCGATCATCAGCAGCATATCCAGCATGACCACCAACCGCCACCAACCGCCACCGACCACCACCACCACCACCACCACCACCACCACCACCGACCACCATCACGAACCACGACTTCGATGCCGACGACGACGACCTCCACCACTATTACCATCATAACCGCCTCCACCTGAACCACCAGCACTAGAACCACTAGCACCAGCACTACTACCAGCAGCCCCCCAACTCCCACCACCACCACCACCACCTCTCCGGCGTATTATACAGAGCCTGACGTTTCCGCGGGAAAGGTTAGTCGTTTACGTTGACCTCTGTACTTGACTGGTATCTTATCTGTTATCGGCCCAGAAAGGAAGAAAGGTAAACTTAATCCCGGTTGATCGTGTTTTCCAGTGTAGATCTTTTCCGTTACATAACACTTGCCGACCGTTACTTACTTTGTCTAGCCTAGAAACGACGAAAGACAAAGATCACCTCCACAGTTTTACATTTGTTGACGGTTAAATAGTGTTAGTCATTAATGAGAAATTGTTCTGTTAGTTTGCTACTAGTGAATATCTTTTATGGTATTTTAGCCTTATGCTGTACTGTTACTATTGATTCTCTCACACATTATCTTGCTTACTGAGGAATACTCTAGCGTATACGTTTGTTGATTAACCCATTACCTACCAGTGATCTCATATGAGGTCACTTAAAAATTACAAATTTCGTAATTAGTTGTCAATATTTACACATGTCTAACCTTTTTGCTATATCTACTAGGTATATTTCTCTGATATTCAAATGTGGTTTGCTAATTTTTCACCCAATATCTTGCTTCTTCTATTTAAAATGTTATTTTGAAATGTTATTTTGATCATTCCAGCGTGTTTCTAAGGCTGTTTTATGCTAGAAATCACAGTTTCATAAAAAAAATTCCAGTTAATAGAATTATGGGAGGTAATGGGTTATGAAAGATCTTCTTTCAAGATTTGTTTTATTGCAATTTTGCCAAGTTGTGAATGTATGGTAGGCCGGAGAAATAGTGATGTCAATATAACAGTTAGAGTCGTAGAGTTAACAACTTTCAAGCTAACATTCAAATTTGTTTAACATATCAGTCATTAGTAACTCGTGTAGTAACTAGCTTCTTTTAGGCATGTAATATGTTATAGACACGAATGTTATTAATTCTTAATATATTTGTAGCATAAACGCAGTTTATGGTTGGATGCAATGATCTACTTTATTCGTTGTTTTGATAATCTGCACTTTTATTCTATAACAAATTTGCATTTGATAATTTGATATAATGTAAAACACTTAATTTAAGATTTGTTTATGTTCAGTATATGTAGTGTTTGACATATAAATTGTGTTGAATTTAAGTTTATATTGTACGATTATTTCGACTATTAATTTGTGTACCTGTTGCTGATAACATATAAGTGTCTGTTTATTCTTGGTTTAAACAGTTATTAGTTAATACATTTATTTTCTAGGTACACTAAAGCATATGCGATTATGTCGACACATTAAAATATAAATGCACACATACAGGCATATTAGCTGATGCTTTTATTTCCTTAGTAGTACAACGTATATTAATTTATCTATACACCTTAGTGATAAATACAAGCACACACACACACACGCACACACGCATACACACACAAACACACACATATATATAGTACTTATCTATGTATATATATATGTGTGTGTATACTTTGATAGATAGTTATATAATATCAATGACTCCTAAGTGTGTTATCTTCGGTAAACAAGACGAGAATGTCTGGAAATTCATTAATAAACGATGTTACAGAAATTTGTATACATACATACATACATACTAATATATATATATATATATATATATATATATATATATATATATATATATATATATATATATATATATATAGTTCAAAAACACAATAACAAAAAAACAAAAAAACAACAAAGTGAGGACGTGATATGGATAGTATTATTGGACGCTCAGGAAAGGAAAGAGAGAGTGTATGACGTTTCGGGCGTAGCCCTTCGTCGGAAAGATGGAAAGTTCGGAGAATGGAAGAACGGAGAAAGAGGAAAATGGTACCGATGCCGACGAGGTTACATGATGAAAAAAAAAAAAAAAAAAAAAATATATATATATATATATATATATGTGTGTGTGTGTATATACATATAAGGTGCGATGGGTAAATTGTTGCCATTTTATATTTTTAATTTCTCGCATGCGTATTGTTTGTTTTTGATTTTGTCGACTACTCAATACAGTAGGGTCAGTCGGGCACCTTCTGCAAGAAAAATAGCATCATGACGCAATTCACTCTGCCAGAAATTTGGACACAACATGCTGTCCTGATTGGCGTTCGCACCGGAAGCTCCATTACGATCATTTCAAAGTTTTTGTGTGTCAGACTGAGGACATGTACCAAGAGTGATAAAAATCAAACATCCAGCCAACGTCATCGTGTTTGGAGTGATCACTAATGATGGCGACGTTATGCGTCATTTCATCTTCCAACACGGCCTCAGATTCAGCACGAGGGCATGCATCAAGTGCCTGGAGGAGGTAGTGCTACCTTGGGGGAAGAGTATGGCTGCTGGAAGACCTTATGTCTGGCAACAGGACTCTGTACCATGCCACACAAGCAGGATAACCCAGTCATGGCTGTCAGAGAATTTCTGCGACCACATCTCCTCAAACATCTGGTCATCTAGCTCCCCAGACTACAACTCCCTTGATTGTTATGTGTGGGTTATCTAAGTGTTTTTGTTTTGTATACCTAACGGAGCATATCTTCGTAAGTGTTATGTGATATTCGGTGGGACTTCTAATCTATGCTGATCCCTTCCGATTACATATCATTTATCGTGATATCTGCACTCACCACCGCCTGCGCATATTACACTAAAAAGACTAGAAAAGACTGGACTCGATTTTACTGCCAAATCGTCTGATTATCATTCTAGTACTTCGCTGGTCCACTTAATATGAACATACGTGTGTGGCACTATTTCTGTTGGTTATTTTGTCTCGCTCTCGTTCCTGCATACTAAACGACCACTTCCATATAATTCTTCCTGGTATAAGAAATAAAAACGAAGAAGCGGCATACAACGTCACACATATTCCGGAGTCTCCTTTATTTTCTCCTGTGTTTGAAAACTGAAATTCCCTTTCTGCTTTTTTTGTGAAGCAGAGATATATCACTATTTCCCTCTCCTGTTTTGGACAAATTCAAATGAAGAGATACGCATATTTGTAACAAAGCACTGTCACATTTATTATTATTATTATTTTGATTTGACCTTGTCTATGTCATGAAACATTTTTCGAGTACGAACGTTCGCAAATCTGCTTCCAAAGCTACTAGCGTTTACGCTTGACGGAATTTGTGTTGTGTTGTGTGTGAGTGTTGTTATTGTTTTGTTGTTTGTCTTTTCACTGCGAATGTTTAAATCAATATTGCTACCGTTTTCTATTACAAAGTAATTTTTTTCTCCACATGTGTCTATTTGTTCGGTATTGTTGGTTTTCTTAATTTTTTTTCTCATTTTCTTCTTCGTTTATCTTTGCTAATAATTTGTTTACCACAAATATTTGACAGAATGTCATATTTCTTTATGTTGGTATTGCCATCATTAGCCCAATATAGGAAGTCGTTTTGAAATATGTTTTTGTAAGAAAGTTAAGTTTGCTTCCCAACCACATGATTTCAAGTTCAGATCAACCGCGTGGCCTCTTGGTCAGAGGTCTTCTACTATAGCCTCCGGCCGACCAAAATCTTATGAGTAGATTTGTTAGACAGAAACTGAAAGAATCGCGTCGTCTCTCTCCCTCTCTATATGAATATATCAGTGTGTGTTTGTCCCCCACCAGTGCCTGATAACCGGTGTTGGTTCGTTTTGCGTTTCGGCAATAAAGACTGATAGAATATGTCAGGGTTTAATGAATTGAGCATTGGAGCCGATTCGTTCGACTAAGACCCTTCAAGGCGGTGCCACAATATGCCTGCAGTCTAATGACTGAAACAAGTGAAAGATAAAAGGCAAATTTAAGAAATATTGTTCAAAAATACTTTTCCTTAAACAGGGAAAATGTAAAGTAAATTCTTTTAAAAATAGTTGAAAACACATTCCTTCTTAATTATTAAAACACCTTCATTCTATACACGACTCAGGAAAATATTGCTCCAGTTGTTGGTGAATATAATATAGGTGCAACACAGGAATGGAGTATAACGTCTTGACAGGACAAGGGAACAACGTTGACAAGTCGACCTCGGCGGAATTTGAACTCAGAACGTAAAGACAGACGAAATACCACTAAGCAACTAAGCATTTCGCCCGGCGTGCTAACGATTCTGCCAGATCGCTGCCTTAGTAGTAGTAGTATTCAAATGGTATTTATTTCATTGACCCGAAGGAATGAAGGCCAAAGTCGACCTCGTCGGAATTTGAACTCAGAACGTGGCGACAGACGAAATACCGCTAAGCATGTGTCCGGTGTGCTAATGATTCGGTCAACTCTGATAAGATTATTGAACAAGGTTGTTGTTTGGACCTTTCCCTGATAGACTCTATTTATAACTTTCTTCCAGTCATGCCGGCGCCTTACTCCATGTAAGTTCCTCCCGTTGTTTCATTCCAAGGTTTAAGAGTTTCCTTGCGTTTAATGAGTTCTGCAAATCTAAGCATTAAGCCTGTATGATAGACTGCCCGAACGGTTTACGAAAAACCACCTGTTTTACAGTTTGTGCTCATATCCTGACACAATGTAAGCTGTGGACAATGGGATCGAGTCAAACGCATTTTAATATTAATCTAAAATGGCACATCCAGGGATGGATACAAATGGTTGAATTATTACTGACAGGTGTGTTACCATGATTTGCTTCAACAATTTGAAAAGGCAGCAAAGTAGTTATTTTGGTAGTCTGCTGGATTTCCTGGTTTTTATATTCCTTTCCAGTTTATGGCTCTTTTACCAAGGTGTGTTATCACTTTCAGATAGATCTCGTCGTCTCCAGCAGCTTTGCTTGTTTTCGGGTTATTTATTATTGTTTCTGATTCTTGTTTTGTTATTGATGTCGCTGTAGAGTATTCTTTAACATTTCTGGATAGACTTTATACTTAAATCAATATTCTAACCTCGCAGATCTTTAAAATTCCTACACACAGTGGCTGTGTGGTAAGTAGCTCGTTTACCAACCACATGGTTCAGGGTTCAGTCCCACTGCGTGGCACCTTGGGCAAGTGTCTACTACTATAGCCTCGTGAGTGGATTTGGTAGACGGAAACTGAAAGAAGCCTGTCGTATATATGTATATGTATATATATGTCTCTGTGTGTGTTTGTGTGTCTGTGTTTGTCCCCCCCCCCAA
>NC_142936.1:14222903-14227903 GCF_046866305.1 Octopus bimaculoides | reverse complement strand
CATATGCACACACATAATTTATTTTGCTGTTTAACGCACACACGTGTGTTCTTCCTCTCTTTTTTTCTTCTTTTTTTCTCTCTCTCTCTCACATAAAAACAGTCGCACACAATCACATTTGCACACGCACAGACATAGACACACCAACACATATACACGCATATATATATATATATATATATATATATATATATATATATATATATATATATATATATATATATATATATATATATATATGTATATATATACATACCTACATAGATATACACACATGTTCCCCTTGTCACTTTATATGCACAGAAGGCTGAAAGACTGCACAGAAGAAGTCTGGTTTGATTAAATCAACATTTGAAGGTGATATATTTAGGATTGCACATACATCCAAGGCCAGACGTTCTAGTAGTGTCTCAACTATCATTCTCAGAATGTTTATCTTACCTTATTCGAAGCACAGATGGTGGGTGCTATGGACAGTAAAGCAACTGAAGTAATTATACCTACTACCTCTCACTTACTTCAGTCCTGCGCTGCTGCTGTTGTCGGTTTTAAATGATGGCTGGCTGGATAGCAAGATGGCTGGCTGGATAGAAAGATGGCGGGCTGGAGAGAAAAGGTGGCTGGTTTTGGCTGATTTTGAAAACTGGTTTGTTTTCAGACTGGCTTCTTTCTTGTTCATGTTCTTGTTTAGCTCGCAAGTCAGCATTAATCCAGTAAGCTTACAATTCGCACTGAGAAATGAAATCCAGTTGACGGAATACGCATGGAAGCACGATGGAAAAATGGCTCCTGTTCCTGGATGTCAAACTTAACCGGTCGCTTGGTTTTAACACCACCTTTTCCTCCTTGTCCTAGGGCGCCTTTAACAAAGTCTCGTCTGTTGCAAGTATTTAAGCTAGGCAGAGCTTTCTGATGGATTATTGCTAAATAAGATTTCTGAACCAGGAACCAAGGCTCTTCTCTTTATATAAGAGTTATTTATTTATTTAACCATTTATTTCTTTATCTGTCTATCTTATTTCTTTATTGCCCACAAGGAGCTAAACATAGAGGGGACAAACAAGGGCAGACAAAGGTATTAAGTCGATTAGATCGACCCCAGTACGCAACTAGTACTTAATTTATCGACCCCAAAAGGATGAAAGGCAAAGTCGACCTCGGCGGAATTTGAACTCAGAACGTAGCGGCAGACGAAATATCGCTAAGCATTCATCTGTATATACAGATGTGTGTATGATCAATATATCCATACAAACATATAATATATACAGTATATATATATATATATATATATATATATATATATATATATAATACAAAGAATATATATGCATGTATACACACATATATGTACATACTTACATCTACATGTGTATATAGATGCATATCAGGGTACAGGACGTTAGAACAATGCACTACAGACCACGGAACGAACAATTAGGAAAACAGATAGCCATTTGGAATTAATCCTTCGTCAGCTGCCTCTATTCTAACTAGACGTTTCGATATATATATATATATATATATATATAAATGATGAACAACCTTAATCGATTTTTGAACCTTATTGAGTTCTCATCAGAGGTGTCCACTAGAGACTATAGACTATATATATATCTATATCTATATATATACGATCGTACCTATTATATATATGCGTGTGTGTGTACACACACACACACACACACACACACACACACATATATATATATATATATATATATATATATATATATATATATATACATACGCGCGCGCACACATCGTATCAATATCCATATGTACGTTTCTGTGTGTTTCAATATGTGAGTGGTTTACTTTAGAGATAATACAATATTATTACAGGTTTTAAATAAAAGGCGAGAATGTAATAAATATACGGTGTGCTATCATCGATGGGGATCTGTTGCTGTAATACTAGCAAGATTATTGATATCGTGTGATATCGAATTACTGATGGATTAAAAGTTCACCTGATAAAAGTATTTTGCTTTGATTGTTTTTTACCGTTTCTCTTTTGTATTTTTATTGCACTTGCCCTGAAATAAGTGTTACTGTTTGTTTTCTACAATTGTGGTTATTTATTCACTGATGGTCGATTTGGGCTCTCATCAAATTCTATTCTTGATAC
This sequence comes from Octopus bimaculoides, assembly GCF_046866305.1. Lineage (NCBI taxonomy): Eukaryota > Metazoa > Mollusca > Cephalopoda > Octopoda > Octopodidae > Octopus > Octopus bimaculoides. Next base: position 14,225,772 of record NC_142936.1, on the reverse strand, counting down.
GAATACGTGATATAGACACTATATATATATATATATATATATATATATATATATATATATATATATACAAGAATAAGGGCAGGGAATCGTCAATTAATAATAGAATTAATAATTAACAATTTTGCCAAGTAGTTCAGTATGAAAAAACCTTTATCGGTAAAACCATTTATCATCATAAATATACAGGGATTAGCATTGAGTTGCTTCTCCAACATACTGAAAATTTAGAAATAGCAGTCAAAGAACTACTGATTCTAAACTACAAATTTTTCTCTAAACGGATGGCGATATTTATGGCGCACATAGAACATATACATTGGGAAAAAGGAAGCAGTCAGAATTTTGGATAATTCTTTAATAGCGTTTTCGCCCGTTTTCCCAACTCGTCAAGACAAAATCAAAATCAAAATGATTTTGATCTTGACTTCGATTTTGTCTTGACGAATTCGATAAACGAACGAAAGCACTAATAAAGAATTATCCAAATTTCTGACTGCCTCTTTTTTCTCACACTTCAAACGCTTTATAGATACATATACATACATACATACATTCATTCATACATACATACACGCATGCATGCATGCATACATGCACGCACACACGCATATATACATATGTATATATGTATATATATATACATATGTATATATGTATATATATATACATATGTGCATACGTATTTTTATGCATGTATATATGTATATATACACATATATACATATATGTATATTTGTGTGTGTATAAATATATATATACAGAGAGAGAGAGCGAGAGAGAGATAGAGAGTGAGAGGAAATTTGGTGTTATAAACAGAAAAATAGAACATTGTGTATATATATGAATGCACATTTTCTATTTTCCTGTATATGTATATATTACAGTGACTGAGGGCCTAGATTTACATGAACTGGCACTTATCATAGGTGCCGTGGAGTAGGACTGCCCAAAAATCACGTGGTTACAAAGTGAACTTCTTAACTACATATCTACACACACACGCACGTACGCACGCACACACACACATACACACACACGCCCACTCATATAGTAACCGAACAACACAATTCGATATGTCATCTGTGTTGTAAGAAAACCGTATGCAGTTTATGCAGTGATTAGTTTGCTACTTTTTTTACAAGTCCTCAATGGTCAAGTTGGTTTTTTTGCTGTTTAGCCCCCAATATCAACCTAATCGTGCCGGCGTATGTTAAGAAGTATTCCAGAGATGGTTTATTTTCGCATCGAGAGCTTTGATAGTTTACATAACAGAAAAAGAAATATCTGCTGAGCCTTCAATACAGGTCGTTGTATTTATTGCTGAACACTTATGATATAAGTTGCAAAATTTATACAATGTTTCTATAAAACTTATGTAATTATAACGGTTACTTATAAAACACGTGTATGTTCCAAAGCCTTGAATATAATACCTGCTTTCTACTACTTCTTTCGTATTCCGCACACTAGCCTATCCTGAAGCTGATGCATAGCGTCGTCCAACATTAGCTATTCGGCAAGAATTTCTTCAAGGTGGTGCCTTAGCATGACCGCAGTCTAATGACTGAAACTTGCAAAATATATAATATAAAAGATATGTATGTTTCTGTATGTGTGTGTAGCCAAACTGTTAGCTTTAATGGCGTTGGAATTCTGTATTAAGAATCTATGTTCTCCCATGCAATTTTCTTTTTTAAAACAACCTGTGGCATTGAGCGCTTAAAGCAGTGCTTCTCAACCGGCGTCGATATGACCCCTGTGAGTCCATATGATATTTTTGGGGCCCACAAAAGCAAAATACTAAATTAGGTCAAGAGGGATATTTTATGGGTTCATGAAAAAATTTTGACTTAGATGTATTCACAGCAAGAAACAGCTAGGTTTCTTTCTCTGCCATTTTACACAGTGAATGCGAGAAAAACAAAATAGAAATTTTGAAAGAAGTGCCTGAAATGGTTACAGGGTCCACCAGAACAAAACAGTAATCAAAGTGTTCCACAGGCAAAAAATGGTTGACAACCACAGACCTAGAATAATCATTGAGGATCCTGATTTCTTATTCGATGGATTCTATTCTGCTCTTCCTTAGTCTGAACCGAGCTCGGCCTTTTTTGAATGTCTGTTTTTATATCAGTTGAGAACTTCAATAATATTTGTCGGTGTCGACTTGGCAACTAGTGCATGAGAAAAAAGAGAAAATACACCATGCAACATATGAATTAAATGAATCGCTCTAAGAATACATATTTAGTGCTGCTCTCAACTTGCTTCCCAGAGAGAACATATGTTCCTGTCAAGTCAACCGAAAGATTATGATTTCGACCTACTTGGCTCCCATTCAACTGCTATGCAGTCATACCTACGCATGATTCATAATACATACGTACGTATATGCATATGTAAGTATATATATATATATATATATATATATATATATATATATATATATATATATATATATATGTATAAGTGTATATGTATGTGCATATATATGCATATATACGTATATAGCTATATTCATAGCCATAAATACATATATATACAAGTAATATTTTTACAATACACGCACATTTATATATACATACGTTCACACGCATATGTATGTATGCATATGTATGCATGTATGTGTGTATACATACATACATACATACATATGCATGTATGAATCCCTACATAGATATATAGACACATACAGAGATACTTAGGCGAATATATGTGAGTGTGTGTGTGTGCAACTGTGTCTGTGTATGCGTGTGTGTATTAGAGGTATGTGGGTGTGAGTGTCTTGCACTTGCCTGCATCATATCCTTATAGTTATAATAATGATGTTATAGAGGTGCATCCATTGCACGTGACCGCACATACACAC
>NC_142936.1:14162903-14200403 GCF_046866305.1 Octopus bimaculoides | reverse complement strand
TTGTCTTTGCCATCGTCGTGAATAGCAGGCAGACATTCCTATACAACCTAGTGGTTATATAAGAAACTACTCTTTTCGACCAGGACAATTGAAAACGCTGCTTCGATTGTGAACATAGTTAATAATATTGATCGTGTCATAGTACAAAATGTATCTGACTGCATATTTTTTAAAGAATAAATGTTAGTGTTACTTGCTTTGTTTACATCGGGCTCACAATCATGAGGTAGTGAGTTCGATTTCCTGATTGGTCTGTGTGTTGTGTTCTTGAGCAAGACACTTTATTTCACGTTGCTCCAGTCACTCAGCTCTAGAAATGAGTTGCGATGTCATTGGTGCCAAACTGAATCGGCCCCTTTATCTTTCCTTTGGATAACATCGGTGGCGTAGAGAGAAGAGGCTGGTATGCATGGGCGACTGCTGGTCTTCTATAAACAACCTTGCCCCGACTTGTGCCTCGGAGGCTGCTATCCCATGTTGATTTATGACCGAAGGGTGGGGGTGTCTTTACCCTCTACCTTCTTGTTTCTATTTATTGTTGTTTGAATATTTAAAAAATCATAGTTTAAAACAAAAACTTGGCAACATTGTTCTGAAAGAGCTTATTTTCATGCTAAAAAATTTTCATCAAGGAGTGGGCTATTAAAAAAATTACCGTGGTAAGTAGCTTGCTTACCAACCACTTGGTTCCGTGTTCATTCCCACTGCGTGGCACCTTAGGCAAGGGTCTTCTACTATAGCTTCGGGCTGACCAAAGCCTTGTGAGTGGATTTGGTAGACGGAAACTGAAAGAAACCCGTTGTGTATATGTATATATATATATATATGTATGTGTGTTTGTGTGTCTGTGTTTGTCCCCCCCCACCATCGCTTGACAACCGATGCTGGTGTGTTTACGTCCCCGTAAGTTAGCAGTTCGGCAAAAAGACACCGATAGAATAAGTACTAAGCTTACAATAAATAAGTCCTGGGGTCGATTTGCTCGACTAAAAGGCGGTGCTCCAGCATGGCCGCAGTCAAATGACTGAAACAAGTAAAAGAGTACACATCCCTTACAAAAGAATTGGAGGTGGCGGGGATTCTCTGCATCTACGTGGGTCCAGATACAGGAAACTTACCAGACATCTGAACAAGTATCTTGCTCTAAAAGAAGGGCAAAAGTTAGGACGTTGCTGTTTCATTTTCAGAACCGATGCCGAGACGCAGTGCAACGCGGAGATTTCTGAGAAATTGTTTCTAGGCTTATATCCTTGTACATGGGGCAGCGTAACCTAGAGGTAACGAGATCCTCGCAAGTGTCGTTGACCCGGGTTAGCTCTCAACGTGACAGCGCAATATAGGCGGTTGATAATTGTACAAATGGTGAAGAATAACATGTGGGTAAGAAAGATCAGCAGGAACAGACAAGTTGTTATGACTTTGAAGATCACAGGCACATGCTGAGAATAAGTGATGAGACTGATGAATAAAAGTACAGTTGTTATAGAATTGAAAGCAAGCGTCTCGTTAAGAGCTGAAGAATCCGAAGAGAAGCGAAGACAGCGGGGAGTAGCAGGTCTTCGTCTACGAAGCACCAGCGGCTATAGTTGCGAGGGATCTTTTTCTAGTAACAACTTCAGTCTCATCACTACTCATTGTCACTCCGATAGCGGCTGGAAAGCCTACCTCGACCTCGGCTCTAAAAGCGAGCAATGCTGAGGTCTTCTTCATTGCATTATTTCATCGCTTTGTGGTAAGGAGAAGAAAATGGTGGACGAGCAAACAGGACAAGATTTCAGAGAAATAGCTATAGATACAAACTAAAAGAAACCACCCCAAAAGGAAATTGAACTTAAGGGTACAGTAAGATGCTGGGGCATCTCCATTGTATTCACAGTGCTTCATGAAGAAAGGATGCTATAATGGATTTGCGTGGAGGCGCAATGGCCCAGAGGTTAGGGAAGCGGACTCGTGGTCATAGGATCGCGCTTTCGATTCCCAGATCTGGCGTTGTGAGTGTTTATTGAGCGAAAACTCCTAAAGCTCCACGAGGCTCCGGCAGGGGATGGTGGCGAACTCTGCTGTCCTCTTCCACCACAACTTTCTCTCACTCTTACTTTCTGTTTCTGTTGTACCTGTAATTCAAAGGGTCAGCCTTGTCACACTGGGTCACGCTGAATACCCCCGAGAACTACGTTAAGGGCACGGCGTGTCTGTGGAGTGCTCAGCCACTTGCACGTTAATTTCACGAACAGGATGTTCCGTTGATCGGATCAACTGGAACCCTCGACGCCGTAAGCGACGGAGTGCCAACAATGGATTTGCAGAAATAATTTGGATCAGATTATGGTTAAATATGTAACTGGATGGGATCCCTTTGCATGGTTGAGGGAGGGACTACAAGCAGGATGCTCGAGCCTTTAACACTTTATTGTTACGAAATGCTCTACTAAAATCGTAATGGGGATGTAGAACGTTTTTGCCCGCTTCGAGACCCGAACTACACAAGGCCCTTTTCAGAATGAAAGATTATCGGCATACTGAAGAGCTTGCAAATAATGGAAGTCCGACTCAATTTAGGTTTTCTAAATTCCTCGGCGGAATTTGAACTCCGGACGATGACGCCACTGAGACCTCTAAACTGGGATGATCCCAGCCCCTTCGTGCAAGAGCATAAAGAGAAACAGGAAGAACATAAAGACGGACTAAATGCTGCTAAGAATTTTGTTCGGCCTGTTAACGATTCTGCCATCTCGCCGCCTTTTCCGCGTAGGTTATATCATTACCAAATATACGATACTTTTCGTAACATTGATTATATGATATATTTATGTAATTAATTAGATTATATACGTATAAACGATATAAACGATATAATACATGTGTGTATGTGTCGTTGTGTTTCTCCAGATAAATTGTATGCGTTTATATGTATCTGTATTTCTGAGTGTCTGTGCACGCGTCTGTATAAATGCGAACGTTTCTTTGTAAATGTGTATAGACGTGCAAGCTACAATGTCTATCTGTATGCGTGTGCATATGATATAATTAATGTATTTATATTATATCAACAACTTCATACCACAGGAGGATTGTGCTTGTTTGTTTAATACCTCCACTTGCCATACAACGTGTCAAAGAACTTTCACTCAGCTTAAATAAAAACGGTAAAATAAATAGCAATGACATCTCCTGTCTGTCGTTCTCTCCCTATCTCCTGTCTCTCTTTCTCTCTCTTTTTCTCTGTCACTTTCGTTCTCACTCTCTCTTTAATCTATTCATTATATAATTTTTTCACGTCTCTATTCCTACTTTTTCTTTTTATGTCTGTGTCTGTCTAGCACTGTCTCTCTTTTTTTTTTCTTTCACTTTACACTCTGTACAGATTTCACACGTCCCTACCATTCTTCCTACCAATATATGTACGTTTTTTTCTTACCGTCTGTCTATATCTCTGTCTCTCAATCACTATTACCTTACTTCTTCTTTCTCGCCTTCTCTATTTCTTCCCCTATCTGTCTCTTTCTTTTCGTCTCTGTCACTTATTCTGATTGTCTGTACCTGTCAGACAATCATTCCTTCAGTTTCAACTGTACATAATACTCCCTTTTTTTCTTCCACACCAACAACCTTTGCCTTAATAACAATTATTTAGTTATCCCTCCCTATGTTCTGAGTTCAAATTCCAACAAGGTCGTAAAAATAAACACCAGCGAAATATACTTGACGACAAAATCCGTTACAAACTTTCCTAACAATGGATGACATTATGCTATGTGTCTATGTAAGAAACAACAGCAACAACAAAAACAACAAATACAGCTATAATAATACTTTCTACTAAAGGTACAAGGCCTGAATTTTTTTGGGGGGGGCGGGGGCGGGGGGGATGCAAGTCGATTATATCGATCCCAGTACCCAACTGATACTCATTTTATCGACCTCGAAAGGATTGAAAGGCAAAATTTGAACTCAAAACGTAAAGACGAACGAAATACCGCTAAGCATTTTGTCTGGCATGCGAACGAGACTACCAGCTTGCTTCTTTAGTAATAAAGGTTATAATAAGTCATTGTAACCATGGTTACTGGAACCCTGACCTTCTTGATCAGAAAAAGTGCCTTAAAGATATTTGAGGGAGATATGGCCAATCGCGCTGTTGCGATTTCATACAGAAGCGAAAGCGAAGAGGTACTCTACTATTCTGTGTATGAGTTTCGTACCCTTCTTTCCGAATCTTTGCATTCTGAGTTCAAATCTATCCGGGGCGTCAATAAGATTCTGGACCAAGCAAGTAATGATGCCAGTGTAATCAGCCAATACCTCCCGCCAAATTTCACACTCTGTCACTCTGTAACAAGTTTTTATTTATCATAGTGGTAAAAAAAAAAAAATCATTTACTGAAGTAGACATATTGCTCAGACAAATTCATGCTAACACGCTTTCACATACAAAAGTATTGGATGTATTTATGCATATATATATATATATATATATATATATATATATATATTAAAATTAAAGTAGTAAGGTAAAAATTGGATATTAATTGCTATCAATTTAATACCAGGGAACTAGCACATTGAAAGAATCAGGAGGTTCAAAAAATTATCTGAGATCTCAAAGGATTATTGTGTATGTATATATAAAGGAGACCACGAGGTGGACGGCTAATGTGCTAGAACGTGGGTCTTAGTAGACGCATTACATGTGATCTCCTTCTAGCACATACCCGTCCACCTAGTGGTCTCCTTTATATATATATATATATATATATATATATATATATATATATATAGGTATTGGATATATATATATATATGTAACAATTAGAAAATGGAGGATAATATGCTGAACCCAACTACTTGCAGACGGTGTATCCCGTTGAATTCATTAATTTAATTCATAGCAAAAGTGACAAAAGAGAGGAAGAAAAGAAAAAGAAAGAAAGAACCAAAGCACAGGTGTCCATGCCAGATTATGTTATTTTGCCAACATGGTTTACATATAGAAGTACAAAGTACATAAGGAATTAGAGGATGAACAGAAGTTTAATCTTACAGCTGTTACGGCCTAGTTTTGGCAGACCCTATTCTATCCGTCCTTATGTACTTTGTACTTCTATATGTAAACCATGTTGGCAAAATAACATAATCTGCCATGGACACCTGTGCTTTGGTTCTTTCTTTCTTTTTCTTTTCTTCCTCTCTTTTGTCACTTTTGCTATGAATTAAATTAATGAATTCAACGGGATACACCGTCTGCAAATAGTTGGGTTCAGCATATTATCCTCCATTTTCTAATTGTTACACAAATTTTGGGTAAAACCTCCACTTTTACCCGCTCCCATTGATTGCACCTAGTATAGCACTAGCGTAGCAATAATTGGGTACCCTCCCAGCAGTATACTGGATAGATACTATCCCTTAGTGGGTTGTACCCCCAACCCCTAACTCTCTCACGTTATATATATATATATATATATATATATATATATATATATATATATACATATATATACACACACATATATAGATATATGTGTGTGTGTAATTATATATTTATGTGTTGTTGCCGTGTGTATATAGCCGCGTTTTCATTTTGCCTATAGGTTTTATTGCCAAATATAAACATATAACAATGTTCAAGTTTAGTGCATTCAATTTTCTCACAAGAATTCCGCTGTTGAGAAGGATATTGGGAAAGATAAATGTCCTTGGCATATCAAAGTATCTAGGTTCCTGACATTAATTTTGAGATAATCCAACCTACCACAGACTCACACACAATGTATGTATGTATATATATATGTATATATATATATATATATATATATATATATATATATATATATATATATATATATATATATATATATATATATATATTTATATATACATATATATATATACATATATATATATATGCATGTATGTACATGCACATATGTGTGTGTATGTGTTGGGGTTTGTAAGGGAGAGGTAATATGTTTTCGATACAGAAGGAGAGTGTAATTATTTCTCCTCCTGATGAGATTACTCTGTTACTGCTTATGCTATCGTGAATATCCATTTTCACCTACACCCATTCACTCATTCTCTACCTACAAACCTACCGAACCGACCTTCATACTCATATACATACATACATACATACATACATACATACATACATACATACATACATACATGCATATAAATATATATATGTACATATATGGATATACATAAATATATAGATATATATGAGCGTGTGTGTGTGTCTGTATGTCTATATGTGTGTATATCTATGTACATATGTATATACCTTCCGCTTTATGACACAACCGCTTATCAAATCTTATCATATTCTATGTCGTAGCTGCGACTGTATTTTTTTGTCGTTCTCAAATTTCTCGTATAAATGTTATGTCGGTCTTTCTACTTTAGAATGCCTTATCAAAGAAATGACTTTTTCTTATTTCCTTAATACGTAGTGACTGCTGTCGTTGCTGTTGTAATTGTTGTTCTTCCACTTGTTATTGTTGTAATTGCTAATGTAGCCGATTTTAATAAGACTGTCACTGGGACAAGTCGTCCACAGTTTTCCTGTATTATTGCTTGCAGTTTAATTTATTGATTTTATGAAAATTAAAGGAAATTAGATTTTTTTTTCCGTCGAAACCGACTTTGCTTTTCATCCTTTGGGGTTTGATAAAATAGGTACCAGTTGAGTACTGGGGGCGATGTAATCGGCTTACACCTTCCCTTGAAGTTACTGGCCTTGTGTCAAATTTTGAAACCAAGATCTGTTTGGTCTAAGGCGGCGGGCTGGCAGAACCGTTAGAATACCGAGTTGAATTCTTAGCGGCATTTCGTTCGTCCTTACGTTCTGAAATCAAATTCCGTCGTAGTCGACTTTGCTTTTTATCCTTTCGGGGCCGATAAAATAAATGCCAGTTGTGCACTGGGGTCGATGTAATCGACTTACTACTCCCCAAAACTTGCTGGTGCTATGCCAAACTTTGAAACCAAGATGTCTGATCTGTAAAGGAGAGACAATGGTTTTAAGAAACAGCTAATGCATGTGCAGTCGCCTCTTCTGCTAAAAATATCTGCTACATCTTCTTCAATTCATACTCTATCATCTTTGAAAAAAGACTACAATAGATATCACAATCCCAGATACAGTATTGTCAGATGAAATATAAAGGGTATCTCATTGCACGAAGTCCTTTCATCTGATATCTTCGAGATCTAGAAACAAATTGGATATTATTAATCGCATTCAACACTATCACCACAGCCAACATGAACGCGATGAAAACCGTTGCCAACAACCATTGAAACGGCAATCATTACGAAAACAACAACAGCAGCAGCAGCGACGGCAACAACAACATCAACAATAACAACAGCAACAACAACAACAACAACAGCTATAATCACAAGCTCGGTTGTTATAGCCATCACTGCTACCACCGTGAACACCGACATCGTTTAAAAGAAGACTACTACTGCTGCTGCTGCTGCTGCCACTACTACTACTACTACTACTACTACTACTACTACTACTACTACTACTACTACTACTACTACTACTACTACTACAGCTGCTGCTGCCGCCGCAAGGCGCCGCCACCAACACCACCACTATTACAACTAATACCAACACCACCACCAAATCCACCTCAGCCACCAGCAGCACAACTACTATTAGTACCACTAAAACCACTACCACCACCACCACCACTACCATTACTAAAAACTCCATCACCACCACCATCACCACCACTGTTGCTACTACTACTACTACTACTACTACTACTACTACTACTACTACTACTACTACTACTGCTGTTACAACAACCACCACTATCACCACTACTACTGCTGTTACAACAACCACCACTATCACCACTACTACTACTACTACTACTACTACTACTACTACTACTACTACTACTGCTGCTGCTGCTGCTGCTGCTGCTACTGTTACAACAGCAACCACCACCGCCGTCCCCACTATCACCACCGCCACTACTACTACTACTACTACTACTACTACTACTACTACTACTACTACTACTACTACTACTACTACTACTAGCTATGACTATCATTAGTCACTAGCGCGCCACCTAAATTTACTTCGTCGAAACGAAGATGTAGAAGAAGGCGAGAGCGCCATAGCATAGCACCATAGCAACACATGACAAACAGAATTTCCGAAAATATCATGCCAGCAACGTCAGTTCTTACAAGCGAAACGTGTAAGACAAATATTTATTTTTCTCACATCTCATATCAGGTGTGTGTATGTGTGTGTGTGTGTGTGTGTGTGTGTAACTGTGTGTGTATTTGTATGTATGTGAATATATTATATGTATATATGCATATGTATGTATATATATGTGTGTATGTGTGTGTATGTGTATATATCTTTATATCAATATACAAACACACACACACACACACACACACACACACACACACACACACACATATATATATATATACATACACACACACGCTTGCACTCACACATATAGTAGTATATATATATATATATATATATATATACATACATATACACGTACACACATATATGTATATATGTGTGTGTGTGTGTGTGTGTGTATGTATACACATATCCACATATATAATTATATCTGTATATATATATATATATATATATATATATATATATATATATATATTCATATGTGCATTTATATGCAATATTGCATAGAAATGTGTTTATGTATTTACACACGCGCTCACCTACACAAACACTTACACACACACATACAGACATGTTTGCATGCATACATGCATACATCATACGTATGTTCCTCAGTCCCCCCCCACCCTATTAGTTATATTAGTTTTATTTCAGCCACCACAGCTAAAAATCCTCAAATGGAAAGAAAAAAGAAAAAGAGACATTAGCTGAACAAACTATACAAAGAACACATTGTAAACTTCAAAACTATATTTTATAACGAAAATTAATCTAATAAAAGGGAAAAAAACACAAAAACAAAATAAAAAGAACATTGTGAAACTAGAAAAAAAAAAGAAAAACAAAAATTACGTGAAAACACAGAAACAATGGGAAAACATGAAAGAAAGAAAAAAAAACCCCGAAAAACTAGTAAAACAAAGAAGCCCAAACAGTCGTTTAAGACATTTTCAGAATACAATTCCATTATAGTTCCATTCTAAACTAATTTATTGCCATCATATGATGTATTCAGCTTTTTAGTGCTTATATTTGAATTTCCAGAATGTTCAATTGTAGATCAGGAGTGTTTTATAAAATGGCGGCTCTTCGCTAGACGCATGGAATGAAATGTAATGAAAATAAAAAGGTAAAAACAAAGAATAAAAAGTATATATATATATATATATATATATATATATATATATATATATATATATATATATATATATATATATAGATATATATGAAGCTAGAGCGACAAACATAGTTGTGTGGCTTGAAGGTAACAATTTTGGAACTTTCAACAATACGGGAGACAACAGACCAACATGAACTGGACTAATTTTGGAATTAGTTTTCAATATTTCATGTTCTAGGTCTATTCTTTGAGTTTGCCCTCTGTCTGTCTCTCTTCCTCTCTCTCTCTCTCTCTCTCTCTCTCTCTCTCTATATATATATATATATATATATATATATATATATATATATATATATACATATATATGTGTGTGTGTGTGTGTGTGTGTGTGTGTGTATGTATATATATATATATATATATATATATATATATATATATATATATATATATATATATATATATATATATATATATGTTTGTTTTTCGTTTTTACGTCTTTCAGCCCCGCCGTCTGCCTGAGTACATGTCTTTCGCTCACCCTCTTCTCCCATTTCCTTTATTTTTAGCTGTTTTTTTTTCTGTATATTCATCTTGGTCCTTGTTTTTTTCTCTCTAATTTGTTGTCCTTCTGCTAGTAAATAACAGAACGAAAAAGCATTTTTTCTCTTATTCATTACCACGAACTCTGCCACTTTCTCTCATTTGCTGCTACATTCATTCTTTCTACTTTCATTTTACCTCCCACTACCTCTCTCCTCCTATCTCTCACGCTCTTCTTAATTACCCTCATCTTCTATTTTTTTAATACTCCTCTCTAGCTACACCTCACTCCTTATTTCTTTGCCTCAGCCTTCCTTTTTTGGCTTATACTCTCTTCTTTACTTACTTCTATCTTCATCTCACTTCATTATCTCTCATTTCTCTTCCTTTTCGTATTTCCTCTTTCTACACTTTTCATTCTGTTCCTCTTACATACCTTCCTTTAGACTTCCTCCCTCATCACTCTAACCTTCCACACTGCTGACTTTTCAATGAGAAATAACTAAGCAGACGCAGGATTGGCTGTGTGGTAAGAAGATTGCTTCCCAACCGCCTGGTTCTGAGTTCAGTCCCACTGCGTGGTAACTTGGGCAAGTGTCTTCTAGTATAGCTTCGGGTCGATCAAAATCTTGTGAGTGGATTTGGTAGACGGAAACTGAAAGAAGCCCGTCGTATATATATATATATATATATATATATATATATATGTGTGTGTGTGTGTGTGTGTGTGTCTGTCTCTGTGTTTGTCCCCCATTATTGCTTGACAACCGATGTTAGTGGTTCGCCAAAAACTGACCGATAGAATAAGTACTAGGCTTACAAACAACAGGTGTCTTTCGACTAAGAATGAATTAAATGAACCTGGCGTGTGTGAAAGTGAAGCCTTACGGCAGAGACATAAGAGATGACAGGCATGGGAAGGAATATAGATGTTGCAAGGATGGTAGTCCTGGGGTCGGTTTGTTCGACTAAAGGCGGTGCTCCAGCGTAGCCGCAGTCAAATGACTGAAACAAGTAAAAGGATAAAGAGTAAAGAAATAAAAAAAACTTGGTTTCGATATTAGCAGTTCACATTCTTTCTCCAGTATGGTCCCCTGCTTGTGGGTTTGCCGTAGGGTTTGCGCTGGCACAGTGTAAATGCATGAAACACACTAGTAGCACCAGGCTCCCCTGAGAAATGGCGCCGCTCTATAAATCATCGTGGGTTTCCTTAGGCTTCAGTTTCGTAAATCCAATTCTCATTTTAAGTGTGACAGAGCCTCGTCAGTGGACTAACTCCCACCACATGCAAAATCAAATATAAACACTGAAAAGCGTACGTGAAACATGACTGTACGACCCCTTTCTATTTTCATTGAATGTGAAATCGGATACAGTAAGAATTTTTTTCATTTTGACAGACAAGCACTTCCTTTTCAATTGTAAATATAGATAAGATTTTATCAGGCGTAACCAGAAAATAAGTTACAATTGAGCCACGAACACAAATAGTATATCACAACCACTCACCGACAAAACAGAACGAAATTAAAATTCATGATCACTAGTTAAATACTGCAACGCAGAGGCCATACTTATTGAGGCAGCCATAATTTCCATGGAGTTCAATCTAGAAATTGGGTACAGAAAGTATATAGACTTGGAAAGTGGTAACACAAACGTGGAAGGAGAGGAGAGAGATAGAGGCAGAGGGATATAATTAGGGAGGGACGAGAAAAAAAAAAAGAAAAGGGACAGAGAGAAGTGAAAGAGGAGGGAAGGTGAGAATGAAGGGAAGGGTCAGGAAATGTGAGAGAGAGGAGGGGGGGGGCGAAAGAAAGAAAAGTAGAAAGAACGAAGTAAGTGTGAAGGGGCTGAAAGAAAGAAAGAATGACAGAATAAGAGAGTCGTACAAAATTTATATATATATAAATTCTACAATTATAAGCATAATTATAATTAGGGTTCAGCGAATTGCTTCACCACATAACGAAATAGCATGTGGTTGATCAAAGCCGGGTGGATTCGTTATTTTTTTTCTTTTTACCTACGTGAATTAAGAGTATCGCTGTCTGGGAGATATCTTATGGTAGAGGAATAGTATTTAACTGCTATTTTTAAATTTCGGTATGTGGTGAAGCAATTTGCTGAACCCTAATTATAATTAAGCTTATAATTATAGAATTTTTGTATAAGGTTACCGATAAAGGTTATTTTAACATACCGAAGTACTTGGTAAAATTATTAAATATTAATTAATTAATTAATTAATTTTACCCTTTATTATTATTGAAAGTATATATATATATATATATATATATATATATATGGGAGAATATACAAAAAATAACAACAGACGAGGACAGGTGGTGTAAATAACAAAAGTATATATTAGTATGACGCTCGGGAATACGGAAAGTCTTTGACGTTTCGAGCTACGCTCTTCAACAGAAAGAATACGGAGACAAGGAGAAAAACACGGAGAAAAAAAATTGAATAGTGTTCAGTCAACGGTCAATCATAATAATGGCCGATCATAACAATGACTGACCGGAAGTTAGAAATTTATATATATATAAAAGATGCAAGCCCTACAGAAATGGAAACAAATGGTAGAATCTGAGTACAAAGCAAAAAAAGAAATTCCTTAAAAAGCTTTGATAATCGACTCCTCTATTTAAAAATGTGGGAGATATTCGGGAAATGCAGACACTTCAAAAGCAACTTATGCATATATATTTATTTATTTATTTATGTGTTTCAGCCAAGTGGCTGCGGTCATGCTGGTGCACCACCGTGATATGAATATTTTTAAAAAACTTAGGGAATAATGAGTATTCCAGGTTATCAAGACATTTACTATTTTACATTTTACTAATGTAATGTAAACAATATCATTTATAATATTATTACAAATTTGGGATTTCACCAATGGAAACGCAACTCCTATTTCAGGCCAACCTTATTTTCTGGAATACACACAGAAAGTTATACCCAATAAAATGATATAAGTAGGCTTTTTTTTAATGCTTATACTATTTTATTGGATATAACTTTCTATGAGTATTCTGTACAATAAGGTTATCCGAAAATAGGAGCTGCGGTTCTATTAGTAAAATCCCAATTTGTAATAATAATAATAATAATAATAATAATAATAATAATAATAATATATATATATATATATATATACTCAGACACACACACGCACACTGACGCACGTTCGCTCGCATATATATATATATATATATATATATATATATAAATTAAAATATGGTTAAAAGAACTTCTCCGCTTCGTTTTGTTTGTAAATATTTTCCACTTCAAATGGTCCGAATCTTTAAAGTTTAGCTCCAACTGTCAACAAACTGTAAACAGATTGGTTGATATATGTCAAATAAGTCTATCGTATTATTTCTACCACCCAGCAATCCGACCAAAATATCCTCCCCCACTACGCCTCCTCCACTACACCTCCCGTGATCCTTCTCCACGTCGTCGTCGTTCTCGTCCTCCTCCTCCGTCTCTCTTTACCATATCATCTCTTTCTAGTGTTCGTGCTTTTTCTCTTAACTCCTCCTCCAAACCGATGTTCCACGTCCAATTCTCCCAATTCGCTTCCCCACCAGCTCCATCCACCGTCGTCTTTCGTCGTCGCCGTCGCCGTCGACGATATCGGCCTCGTCGCTAACGGCGTCATCGTCACCGTCACCAGCACCACCACCACCACCACTACCACCACCACCACCACCACCACCACGACGACGAAGACCACGACGACGACGAAGACCACGACGACGACGACCACCACGACCACGACCTCGACCGTTACCACCACCATCACCACCACCACCACCACCATCATCATCATCATCATCATCATCATCATCATCATCATCATCATCATCATCATCGTCGTCGTCGTCATCATCGTCATCCTCACCGTGACCACCATATCTACACCACATCCAACGCCACCTCCGTCCCTGACACTGCCACGACTTCCTCCATGATGGTTGATGACGACGATGACGATAATGCTATTGCTGCTAGTGCTACCGCTGCTGCTGCTGCTGCTGCTGATGATGATGATGATGAAGATGATGATGATGATGATCATCATCATCGTCATCATTATTGTCGTTATATTTATCATCAAACCCACTACTACCGCCACCACCACCACCACCACCACCACCAACAACAACAACAACAACAACAACACCACCATCATCATCATCATCACCACCAACAACAATATCACCACCACCGCCACCACCACCACCATCATCTTCATCGTCGTCGTCATCGTAAAAGCTACAATGGCCGAGACATTTTCAACACGTCGATAATCAGTTATTTCGGTACCGTATTTAAACTACATACTCTCACTCACAACACACACACACATACATACACACACACACACACACACACACACACACACACACACACGCGCGCACATGCACACACATATTTACACACATACATTGCACACATGCATACGCGTACTGACTCGCAAGCACACACCACTCATACAACAAAAACACACAACCACATCACCACCACCACCAACAACAACGACCTCAACAACAACAGCAGCAGCAACAGCAACAACAACAACAACAACAACAACAACAACAACAGCAGCAGCAGCCATAGCTAGAAGGAGACCAACAAGTGGACGGTCATCTTTCAACATGATGACCACTGGATCAAGTCGGAAACGATAGAAGACGACATGTTAAATAAACAAAATGGCCGATGTGTGGGGACAAGGCGGAGCAGGGTCTTGGGTGAAGTGTCACACAGTGGTAGCGGTGGCAATGGTGGTAGTGATGGTAGTGGTGGTGGTGGTGATAATGGTTGTAGCTGTGGTGATAGCGGTGGTGGTGGTGATGGCGGCGATGGGGCAGGAGATTTTGATGCTGTTGGTTGTAGTGGTGATGGTGATGATGGTGGTGATGGTAGTGATGGTGGTGGTGGTTTTGGTGGTGGTGGTGGTGGTGATGGTGGTGATTGTGGTGTTGGTGGCGATGGTGGTGATGATGCCGATGGTTGTAGTGGTGATGGTGGTGTTGGTAGTGATGGTGGTGGTGGTGGTCGTGGTGTTGGTAATGGTTGTGGCAGTGGTGGTGGTGATGGCTGTGGTGTTGGTGTTGGTGGTGTTGATAAGTGTGGCGATGGGGCAGGCGATGCTGGTGGTGGTGGTGACAATAATGTTGATGATGGTGATTGTGGTTATAATGATGATTGGGTGGAGGTGTCGAGGTGGTGGTGGTGGTAGCGGTGGTGGTGGCGGTGGTGGCGGCGGCGGCGGCGGCGGTGGTGGTGGTGGTAGTGGTGCAAGAAGTGTTAGCGGCGAGCTGGCAGAAACGTTAGCACGCCGGGCGAAATGCTTAGCGGTATTTCGTCTGCCGCTACGTTCTGAGTTCAAATTCCGCCGAGATCGACTTTGCCTTTCATCCTTTCAGGGTCGATTAAATAAGTACCAGTTACGCACTGGAGTCGATGTAATTGACTTAATCTCTTTGTCTGTCCTTGTTTGTCCCCTCTATACTTAGCCCCTTGTGGGCAATAAAGAAATAAGAAGTGTTAGCGGCATAGTGATGATAGGAGCTGTTGCCATAGATGAAACCAACACAAATTGATCAAAAACATTCCAACTATGACCATCACGTCTTTCTCCTACGTGCTGCAAAACGACGTTTCCATTTTCAAAGCAACACCGTTTGATGTGGTGGCGGTACTGTGCGGTGGTGGTGTTTAGTTGTAGGCGGGGTAGTGGTGGGGTGGGTAAAAATGGTAATTTTGTTGATTGTAGGGGGAGGTAGAGGTTACATCGTTGTGGGTGTGTTGGGCGTGGTGTTTCGGTGTCGGTGGTGGCAACAGTGGTGTTGGTTGTGGTGGTGGTAGTGGTGGTAGTCAAATAAAAGGGCGGTGGCGATGATGGGTGTAGAAGAAATAGTAGTAGTTATATGTAAAAGTAGTAAGTAGTAGTAGTGGTACTAGTAGTAGTGGTACTAGTAGTAGTAGCAGAAGTAGTGGTGGTGATGTTCGTGTGGTACTGGTGGTGGAGGTGGTGGTAGTGGCGGCGGTGATGGAGTTTGTAGTGGTGGTGGTGGTGCTGTTACTCTTGATGGATTACTGTGATCTTATATATATATATGTGTGTGTGTGTGTGTGTGTGTGTGTGTGTGTGTATGTGTGAGTGTGTGTGTGTGTGTGTATGTGTGAGTGTGTGTGTGTGTGTGTGTGTGTGTGTGCATCTCTCTCTCTCTCTCTTTCTATATATATATATATATATATATAGCCCTTTGATCAATGACATTTTGGAGTACATTGTGCAGATGGCACGTGATTTAGCTCTAACACACTCAAACACAAAGAATAACCGTCATATACATATACTTAAACATATAGACACACATTCATATATATATATAAATAAACATGAACGCTCACACACTAGCACGTACACTCCTGTATGCTTACCTTCACGCATACGGTCTTCCACAAACATATATTCACATACAAATACATTACACTACACACACACGCTCCCTCTCTCCCTCATGCACATACACATACACACACACACACACACATGATATATAATAATAATAATAATAATAATAATAATAATAATAATAATAATAATAATAATATATTATACATGCATTTATGACTACAGGACGTCACCAACGGTGCAAATAACATGAAATGCGTAAATAAACGAGGGGAAAACGAGTGAAATACGTAAACGCGAGAGAAAAAGGGAAAACAGGACAAGTTAACACAGAGAAAGGTATAAGGCTCGAAATTCTGGAGGAGGAAACTAGTCGTTTAGATCGACCCCTCTACGTAACTGGTACTTAATTTATCGACCCCGAAAGGCCATGTCGACCACGGTGGAATTTGAACTCAGAACGTGAAGACAGACGAAATACTGCTAAGCATTCGTCCGGCACGCTTACGCTTCTGCCAGCTCGCCGCCCTCAATGATATGAAATATTACTAGCTCAAGCGGAGTAGTATTGTGGAATTTAAAGTCTTTAAAGCTTCATGTACCTTCTGTAAGACATTTTAGATCTTTGTTCTTAGCAGAAAGCAATCTATGTTGTTTTCGCCAACATTCAGAAACCTCGAGTGAACGTGAAATATTCGTTAATATAACGGTGAAACTCGAAGTATATATAAACTATAAATCACAACATCTAAATATTAGGTTAAAAATTTGAACACTTAGATATTCGAGTATTTAGCTAAAAACAATCCTAGAATTTGGAGATCATTGACTTGGCATGATGCAATTCAAAATATTTCCTCTCACGAGTTTCTATAACCTTTTTTAGAGACCACTGCCTTTTTTATGCATTTACTGAATATCATTATTCAGTAAATAATACTGAACGTAAATGCCGTACATTTTACGGAAAGTGATTATTTGGGAGGTTTCTAAATCCATGATATTTCACAAAATGTTTTAAATGTCATAAATGATGTCATAGTTATTGTCCAAATGAGAGGTGAAACCGGGTCGTAATGTCGGTTGGTCGGGAGCGTTACGACAATAAACCACGTTATTTAATTTTCTTCATGCAATGGCCACGCTTTGGGCATATCAACTCACTAGCGGTGGTGGTACGACCTCAACAAAATTTGGATAAAATTTATTGTACACTTTGACTTCTCCCGAGAGCTTCCCCCCACGCCGTCAACGAAATGAAAACAACAAAACCAGTGAATATGACACTAAAAATAATAAATAAAATAGAAAATAGAAAGAGAACACAATTAAAATAACAAGAAATAAATACAAAAGGAAACAAAAGACGAAGCGTGATATCTTTTCCTCCATAAATAACAACAGTCATGTAGACATCTCCCTCCCCGCTGTCTCAATCCAGCTTCTCGATATTTTAAATAGATTTACGACTGACATCTTGCAGTATCACGTCACAAAGAGCTATTGTGATCTGATATTGGCGCATGATATTATATAACATTGTTGTGTGATTTGATAGCAGATATTTCGTCGTAGTTGACAACCCCCGACCCAGTAGCCCCCATACTTTTTTTGCTTCAGTGAGTTTTGGCCTCACATAACGTACGAAACATGTCCCCATGCATGACTCTCTTTATCTCTCTCTCCCCGTCACACTCCTCTGTCTTCTAAAACGTGTCACCTTCAAGTGGTACCGTTTGTCTCACAGCAGGAACACTTTAGTTTAATGTTTGTGTTCTTACCGAGCACACGCAGTCACCTCGTCCCTAAATTATATATATATATATATATATATATATATATATATGTATGTATATGTGTGTATACAAATATATATACGTGCATACATATGTACCTTTACATGTGTATATATACATATGTGCGTGTATGTGTATCGGTGTATATATATATATATATAAGCACACACATGAATTCACGCACACACACCCATGTAATGAAATTATATGCAATTTATTCAATTCCTTGCGTTAAACAGAATTTTAGTCTTGCTTGGAATAGTAAACAAAATGATTTCTCTATCGGTTGTTTTTTCTTTATCACTTTGTAGATAGAAAAAGAGAACGTGAGCGATTCGATCAGTTCATGCCTTGTTCACAAAAACTAAAACACGGTAACACATTACGTACTCATTACTTGAGCTATGTTATCACCATGTTCACTGTTATCGAAATCAAACTGATCTGTTTAAATAAGTCCTCGTTACGGCATAAACAGCTATAAACACTCTGACTCTCGGTCGACGATGGATTTTCCTTCCTTGACAAAGGTCTAAGAACACTAGAGACCAGTCAAAATAATATGATGTTCATCGTGAAGAAATGATGTTAGTAGGTGTGAGTGTGATGGTGATTACGATAATGTTTGTCGTTGTGCTAGTTTTGGTGGGTGGTCGTGGCGATGTTGGTGATTGTGTGAAGTAGTAGTGATGCTGGTGTTTGTTGGTAGTAAAGTAGTTAGTAGCAACGGTGGTGTTCGAGGTTATAGTAATTTTTGCCTTCTTAAGAGCAAAGCCTGTGACGTAACTACTTTTTTTTATGCGCCCTTTTAAAGCCTAGCCAGGCTCATGGGCCCGGTTTCCCGGTTTCTAGGGCGTATGTATTCCCCAACACTCCAGCTGGACAGGACGCCAGTCCATCGCAGCGTTACTCAAGAAACAGGAAGAAAGAGTGAGAGAAAGTTGAGGCGAAAGAGTACAACAGGGGTCGCCACCACCACTACCTGCAGGAGCCTCGTGGAGCTTTAGGTGTTTACGCTCAATAAACACACACAACGCTCGGTCTGGGAATCGAAACCGCGATCCTCCGACCGTGAGTCCACTGCCCTAATCACTGGGCCATTACGCCTCCACACGTGACTACTCACTTGACTTTTAATAGAGAGGTTAAAATAATGCTTATTATAAAAAGGCATAACTCACATTTCAAATTAACCATAAAACGCTATGTAGTGCAGTGAAAATTAATACACACACACACATACATACAAACACACACACAGGCAGATACACACACGGACACGAATACACACACTCATACATGTATATATTTATACTTGTATGCGTGTAGGAAAGCGGGTGTGTGTGTGTGTCTATGTTTGTGTATGTGTACTCTACCGTTTAAGCCTATCGTATCTTTTACCAGGACAGACCCTGTGGCATCTGCTATAGTTTAACTAAAACAGATGCTGCAGACTGACAGATTGAATGCAGCCTCACTTAAGATAACTTCTTTCAACATTAGAGAACGCTTACCGATGTAACGGCTGAGCTTTTGAACCTGCCACCACTCTATATTGTAATAAGTATGATGTAGACTGATATTTCACAGTTTTTAACTATAACCCCCGACACCAACATTAGAGTAACACGTTGTAACCCGCCTAGTTGAACGATCATGTGAAGGAGAAAGGTCCATAGAGACGCGCACACATATCGTGATACATATGTTATATCTATGTATATATATATAGATATGTTACATCTATGTATATATATATATATATATATATATATATATATATATATATATATATATATATAGAGAGAGAGAGAGAGAGAGAGAGAGAGAGAGAGAGAAAGACCAAAGTGTACGTACGCCGCTATATATATATGTACAAAATGGGACAAGAACGCAAAACATCCAGACAGTTAGGTGATACAAGAAAGGGACAACAAAACATCCAGATAGACGATACATAGAAAACAAGCACGGGTCATTCGGAGTTTTCTTTCCTCGGTCGAGTTCCAGATTGTCTTTGCATTCTGTTACCTGTATTTGTGTAACTTTCTCCGTTTTTTTACGTCCTTGTTTTCGTATCCATTCGTTGCTTTCTTCCAAGGAATCTAATGCTCTTAGCTTAGTTTTTCCTTGGGGCTGGCCAGATTGGAGCAATCTCGAGTATAGCCTGCCGAAATTGCAAAGATAATCTGGAACTCGACTGATGATGATGATGATGATGATGATGATGATGATGATGATGATGACAAGTATTGTCGGCAATAATGAGTTTGGTGCTGATATTGCTGTTATAGTCGCTGCCGTTGCTTGATACCAAATTATTAACAAAAAAAGAAAAAAATGGCTTTCTAAAGCCTAATTCCAATCACAGACTGATCAGACATACAAACATCTCACACACACACAACCACACACACACACACACACACACACACACACACACACACACACACACACACACACCACACCTTTATATACATATGTATATATGTTTATATATATATATATATATATATATATATATATATATATATATATATATAAATCTCACGAAAAGCATAATTTACAAATAAGCATAAATATATGCAAAGTTTCAAAAAATGAAGAAAGAAAAAAAGAGAAAAAAACAAACGAAAAGAAAAATAGGTGAGAATCGAATATCTGTTTATAAATGGTATTTAATTCTCAGACTATAACCTCCTGACAGAATCCATTTATTTCCCATCAACATTCTTTGGATTTCTCAAAACTCTCTCCGCTTCTTATCCGCCATTGTCTTCGCTGTTTTTTCTTTGATATGAAAAATTCGATGGAAAAATGAATATGTGTGGATAAATAGATTAACACATACAACAGATAGAAATCGAAATGCTTTCATCTTGCCACACTACATTACACGACATCATATCATACCGTACTCACGTATATACTATCAATATTACAGATATGTACGCATATACATACGAATACGTGTGTATGTTTATAAATACATACATACATACAGACAAATATATATATATATATATATATATATATATATATATATATATATATATATATATAGACAGAAACACACTCACAGACGGTACTAATGTCATCTTTTCCACTACAATCACTAACGCGCAGACGCATCAATACCAGCACGAGATTTCAGTCTCCTCCCCACCCCCTCCTCCTCCTCCTCGTCGTCGTCGTCGTCGTCGTCGTCGTCGTCGTCGTCGTTGTAGTTGTTGTTGTTGTTGTTGTTCTTCTTCTTCTTCTATCACTACCACCACCACCACTACCGCTGCTGCCGTCACTACTACTACTACTACTACTACTACTACTACTACTACTACTACTAGCAACAACAACCACAGCAACTCGAATATATAATTTTACCTCTACGCGGTAGCTTAAACCGATGGAAATAAACTTCGAAATGTAATTCGTATCAAATCCTACCATCTTAAAAACAAAGAGAATGCACTGGATAATGTAGTCCTGCATATACTACCTCCGAGCAACCCCCATTCTCCAAAGCAAAACAGAATAAAAGAATAGAAAATTGATTTTTAATCAATGATTGCTTATAGTCGTAGGTCTAACTCAGGGATAGCAAACTCCTTTGGCTTTGCGGCCGGATTGAAACTAAAGCAGATCTTGTGATCAGATTAGTTCAATCTTTGCTAAGTTTCTATTCATAATGGCGGCCAGTGGCTTTCAACCGGAGTCCACATGAGATTTTAGTTTTAAAGTCATCTGTAATAAACTGCTTATATTTCTACAACACACAAAACATTTTAATAATTGTTTTTATAAAGTTTTATACATCCTTTTTTTTTGGTGCAGGAGTAGCTGTGTGGTAAGAAGCTTGCTTCTCAACCACATTGTTCCGGGTTCAGTACCACTGGCAAGTGTCTTCTACTTTAGCCTCGAGATAGAAACTTTCATCAATGTATACGGTTCTTGAGCAGACCAATACTTGATAGAGAGCTTGCAATTTTTTAGCTGCAAAACCTTTCAATATCGTCCATATCAACAGATTTTTATTCGAACTAACTTGTGCGTCAATTTGGAAGAAAAAACAACTTCCTATTAGCCTACCGTGTATAGACAAAGTGAAAGGGAAATAAATGACGCCTTTTAGTGTATAGATTCAGAAATATCAAAGATACTGCGCACGGCAAGACTCAGGTTTGTCCCGCAGCTCACTTTATTGAACATAAAATATTTATAAAACCACTAATAGCGACAGAGATAGTAATAATACCAAAAGGTAATCTTTATCTTGCACTTAAAGTGGATGTTGTGTTAGAACACGTAGTACTGCATACAGACTGTCCTCTTCTTTTTTTGATTTCGTTATAAATTACTCGAAAACATCGCAAAAGTTCAGTTGTCTGCTTTTCCACCTTGGAAAATCGCTCAAAATTTGGATCCATCGCCTCATATTTTGTAAAATATTTAATGACGGCTCGTAAAGTTTATCGTAACTTCGAGTGGTCGTTAAATAGGTAGGTCGTTAAATGAGGACAGTCTGTACTCTTTTACTACAATAGAAGCCCTTATATGCACATGGGGTGCACAACACTGCTCGTGTTTATATCGCTGGCGGGTGATAACCGTCCGTTACAGCCGTCGGAACTACCAGATCAACTAATTTCAGCCTTCCTTCGCCTCGTCAGTAGCAGACGCCAATTGGTGGCGGTGACGAAGGGGCAGGGGACAAACTATATCAATACAAACAATATCAATGATGAAAACAATGATGATATTAACAGAGGCAACATCAATTCTCAGCAAAACATTTAGCGATAACAAAATTAACAATAAAAATGTCTACAGAACGTCATCAACCGCAAATATATTTACAACAATATTGTCAACAACGATAATACCTACGGGAATGTCAACAAAATAAACAATAATCATATCAGGCTGAACGAAAACCACGTCACCATCGTCGACAACAACAGTAACAACGCCATCATCAACAACACCCAACAACATCAGAACTACCAGGCACAATTACAGGCTCAACCACCGCAAAGATATCAACAACAACAGTTTAAACTTCTAGTATTTTCTTTTAAATATTTTCCGTTGTCCTTATTTTTTTTATATTCATTTTCTATAAAAAAACACAGAATATGAGATGAAAAATAAAGAATGATAGAAAAACAAAAACCTTAAACTGTAAGATATATATATATATATATATACATACACACACATATATATATATATATATATGTATATATGTATGTGTATGTATATATATGTATATATATATATGTATATATATATATATGTATATATATATATATATATATATATATATATATATATATATATATACATACATGCATATATATATATATATATATATATATATATATATATATATATATATATATATATATATATATATATATATATATATATATATATATATATATATATATATATATATATATATATATATATATATATATATATATATACATATATATATATATATATATATATATGTATTATATTGAGCGTAAACAAAGGACATGAAATCAGAATAATGACAGCGGAAAAAGAAATAGAAAATTTAAAAAAAAATATATATATATACCCCTAAGGATAAAGACAGCAGCAAAAGTAAAAGCAAAAACAAAGCAAATAAAATATTAAAACCAGAGACAAAAGGAAATTAACTGGTAATTTCAAGACATAATGTAGATTTATTTGTTATTGTCCTTGAATAGTCTTGATGTATACATACATACATACATACATACATACATACATATACATATATATATATATATGCACATATGTATACATTCATATGTTTATACACACACGTATTTGTGCATATACAAGTGTATGTATATGTCCACATTCATATATAATTCCTTGTGTGTGTATTGGTGTGTTTGAGTGTGTGCGTTTGTTTGAGTGTATGTGTGTATGTGTGCATGTGTGTATGTGACTCTGTGTGTGTGTGTGTGTGTGTGTGTTTGTGAAGTTCCCTGTGAAAGGCAGTATAAGTGAAACCCGACTTTGTCCTTGAATGTGCGCCGGGTTCCTCTCCATTTTCATTGAATTTAAAGGATTTCTTTGGGCTATGGCGGCGATCACCTGTGGTCATGTTTATGTCTGTACTCACGCCAACCACATTTCGCACCTGACTAAGATACTAACAAAAGCAACCTCCTCCAAAAACCTTCATGCAGCTATTGATATGTTATAAATGAATACGTTCAATTCAGAACCGGCAAGAGGGTATGATGTGACAGGTAGACAGGCTTGGCAGGATATCGTAGGCACCTGATAAAGAATCGAAGGCGATGCAAATCTGTCTATATTCTGTATTACTAGAATGTTGTTAAAACCACTTGCGGCTCGCTGTTGCTTGATCTCTACTGCTTTGTACGTTCACGCTGTCTCAGCGTCTGCTTGGATATCTCCGTGCATAAAATAGTCTCTCTTCTTGTGAGTCTAAACCCTAAGAAATATCGCAAGCCCACTTTGTCAGTAGCCATGACGACCAGTAGCTCCTTCTGCTTTAAACATCGTACTGGTACCGCAACATCTTTATCATTCAATTATACCCTGTTCTTTTCCTGATGCTGGTTGATGGCATCTCTTCGGGCTCCTTAAATTCGGGCTCCTTAAATTCTTTCCAAGGCCTTTCCATATTCATGGTACCATAAACTTTTCAGCTGTGCCACTCACCAAGGAAAGGAAGCTGCTAAATTTTACTGTTCATATATAGTTCTTCATTACTGATAACGCAAAGGAATACGACCTCTTTTCAGAGAAAGACACTGGTTTTCATTCCGAGGTACTCATCCGTTATCAATGGAAGAGTATATATAAAGAGAGATCACAGAACTCAGGGCAGGAAAGGATGTTGATAAATGCAAGACTGGATCTTGCTAGTTGACCTGACTATTGATCTTAGTGAGCCAATCTCCAAAATATTTCTTGGACAATTAAATGGCAGTAGTGCTTTTGAGAGTTTGGTCAAAGACCTTCCCCAGATTCTTAACTGATTGCTCAGTAGAAAACTAGAATTTATCTACTCCTTGTCATTCTTCAGTGTCATAGACTAGGATTTGGCAGGCTTGAGACCCGTCATTGTCTTAAGACGCAACTAGTCCGCCCAAAATAATGCTGATACCTGATCAATTCGACACTGGTCCCGACCTAGTAATATAAGTTCTGCATAGTATATTGAGGGGTGTTTTCTTTCGTTTCTAATGGCAACACATATTTGCATACCCAAAAGCACACACACAACAGCACACATACGCATATATGTATCTCTCTCGCTCTCTCTTTTTTTCTCCTTCTCCATATATATATATAGGGAGAATTCACAAAAAATAAAAACAACAGATGAAGACAGGTCGTGTAGAAAACAAACAGATGTATTAGTATAACGCTCGGGAATTGAAAATATCTTTAACGTTTCGAGCCTATGCTCTTCCACAGAAAGGAACACCGAAAGAAACAAGAAGAGAAACAAGGAGAGAAAAAAAGGAGAGAAATATATATATATATATATATATATGCGTATGAATGTATATGTAGATATATATGTGTGTGTATATATGTATATATGTATGTATGCATATATATATATATATATATATATATATATATATATATATATATATATATATATATATATATATATATATATATATATGCATAGATAGATAGACAGACAGACAGATAGAAAGATAGATAGAAAGAGAGAGAAAGCGAGAGAGAGAGAGAGAGAGAGAGAGGGGGAGGGAGAGAGAGAGAGAAACGTATATATATGCTATATATATATATCAAGTCAGGAGTTTTGAGAGGTGAATATATTTATCTAAGCACTTGTAATCCTCAGCATACAATGTGCCTCTGCGGAAGACTCCCATCATCAGCTGTAGATAAGAAACCAGAACGATTTCCTAACGTTCTGATAACATCGCTCCTTCAAGCTGCAACAAGGAGCCTTAAAGCTACCAAGGAATGCCCGAGTTATTTTAGCCTACGCAATAACACACTTTCTCCTTCGTCATCGATGCTGCCAGCACAACAAGCTCAGTGTAGTTGTAACGACTGCAACAATGCAGTGAGTATTTTGTTTTATCGTTAGCCGAGGATTCGTTGTTTTTCTTTGATCTCCTTACATGCACCTACCGTATATTCATGATGAAACAATTTCTGATTTATTCTCCAGGTCACGAATCAATGCTCTGCTACCCTTCCAAAGTCCAATGTACGCATTCACACGCCCACACACAATATACGCATCTAACTCTTCGAAGCGCTTAGTTTTAGAATGGTGGCAGATGATGAACGAAATGTTCTGTATGTGGCCTGTGTGTTTTCTGTACTCTATCAGTTTATCCACGTTTTTTTGCAACGTCCTGTACCCAGATATGCATTTATATATACATGTAGATGTGGGTATGTACATACATGTACGTATATATGCATATACTCATATATTATTTGCATACATGTATGTATGTATACAAGTAGTGAAGGACGTGGCTTAGTGGTTAGGGCATTCGGCTCACGATCGTAAGGTATGTACATATATGTATATATATATATATATATATATATATATATATATATATATATATATATATATATATATATATATATATATATATATATATATACATATATATGTATGGATATATATATATATATATATATATATATATATATATATATATATATATATACATATATATATGTATGGATATATATATATATATATATATATATATATATATATATATATATATATATATATATATACATATATATATGTATGGATATATATATATATATATATACATATATATATATATATAATTTAAATATAGGATAAAATCTTTACAAGAATTCATCAAGTAGTTAGCGTGAAAAATCTCATAAGGGAAAAATTTATTAATTATTCCCTATAAATATATTTATTTATATATAATGCCCTTAATATAAATGAATATATATATATATATATATATATATATATATATATATATATATATATATATATATATATATATATGGACAAACACACGCACCCACACACACACATACATACATAAGTAGATAGATAGATAAATAGATAGATAGATAGATAGATAGATAGATAGATAGATAGATAGATAGATAGATAGATAGATGCATAGGTGTTTATAGCAATATTTATGATATAGTCTCCATGATTAACCGCAGTTAGTATAAGCAAGTGTGTTTTATCTGAGATGTATGAGAAAATGTCTGAAAAGTCCAGTGCTTAGACAGGAAAATAAGTTATAAAAAGAAATTTTTCTTCTTAAACACACCAGAAACCACAAGAGACAAAGAAAAGTGTTTTTGTCTTTTATTCTGCAATAATAATAGATATAATTGCAGGCATCGCTGAATGGGAAATAAATTGTGTTATTTGTGACGAAAAAAAACAAAACAAAAAAAAACAGTTTCATTTGAAAGCAAGCTTATAAAGCTTCCGTATATCCATATATCTATTTTTACGTTTATATATGTGATTACATACATACATCTTGAATATAAACCATAATATGCATACACACACACACACACACACACACACACACACACACACACACACACACACACACACACACACACACATATATATATACATATACATATACGTATATATATATATATATATATATATATATATATATATATATATATATATATATATATATACATATATATATATATATATATATATATACATATATAATATATATATATATATATATATATATATATATATATATATATATATACATATACACACATATATGCAGACATATGTGTAAACATATGTGTGTGCCTGTTATATATATGGATAACACGCGCGCACATACACACACACACACATATATATACATATACATATATATATATACACACACATATATATATATATATATATATATATATATATATATATATATATATATATATATATATAGAGAGAGAGAGAGAGAGAGAGAGATGGCGCCTATTGACAGAAAATAATACGCACATTGTCTCAATCCCCCCTCTCTCTCTCTATTTCTGTCTATCACTCTTTCCCGTTGTATCTCTGCTCCATGTATTGAGTTCTTCTATTTGTAAGCCAAGCTTAAGTTCTGTGTGTGTGTGCGCGTGTGTATATGTGTGCATGTGCATACATGCATATATATATATATATATTCATACATACACTTGCACACAAATATATACATATAGGCTGTATGATTATGTATATGTACAAGTTGGAACATACACGCTCGCATCTACGCTCGAATGTATATACACAGAAAGATACGTATAACAATACATGACTATAGTTGCGCATGTCAACAGAACAATTACATGCACACACTACCGCAAACACACATACAGACACGCACATGGCGCACACTCGCATACACATCCACGACAGACACACATATACATGCAAACAGATGCTGGGTGGCTTATAGTGAAACACTCGGAATATTTGCATAGCTGGAATAGATGAAAAATAAGAATTCTGAAATTCTGTTAATGAAGATAGAAAGGAGCGAGAGAGGAGAAAAGCTTGAAGAAGAGAGAGAGAGAGAGTGAGACAAAGCAGGGGGGGAGGGAGAGAGAGAGAGAGAGAGAGAGAGAGAAAAGAAGAAGAAGAAGAAGAAGAAGAAGAAGAAGAAGAAGAAGAAGAAGAAGAAGAAGAAGAAGAAGAAAGAGAAGAAAGCGAAGAAGAGGAAGAAGAAGAAAAAGAAGAAGATAAAGAAAGAGAAGAAAGAGAAGAAGAAGAAGAAGAAGAAGAAAGAGAAGAAAGAGAAGAAGAAGAGGAAGAAGAAGAAAGAGAAGAAAGAGAAGAAAAGGAAGAAGAAGGAGAAGAAGAAGAAGAAGAGGAGGAAGAACAAGAAGAAGAAGAAAGAGAAGAAGAAGAGGAGGAAAAACAAGAAGAAGAAGAAAGAGAAGAAGAGGAAGTAGAAGAAAAAGAAGAGGAGGAGGAAGAAGAAGAAGAAGAAGAAGAAGAAGAAGAAGAAGAAGAAGAAGAAGAAGAAAGCGAGAGAGGCCGACTCAGCAATATATATATATATATATATATATATATATATATAGATAGATAGATAGATAGATAGAAAGGCAGACACATAGATGGAGAGAGAGAAAGAGAGCGGGGTGAAGCGTGTGTTGGTAAATTTTTGTTCTCTGTTTTCCTAAGAAATTTCAAAGGGGATGATGTAAAAATGAGTTGGATGAAAAGAACGGCGAGAAATATGTTTTAGTTCAAGATAAGTAAAGTCTAGCTTTCAAAAATAACTTTGTTTACTCAATCCCGTTTCACCGGATCCATATATACCTTTATGTACGAATGCTTGCGCGCATGTGTGCCTGTTACATATACACGTTTAATATATATATATATATATATATATATATATATATATATATATATATATATATATATATATATATATATATATACATATATATATATATATATACATATATATGTATGTATGTATGTATGTGTATATATATATATATATATATATATATATATATATATACACATATATATGTATGTATGTATGTATGTATGTATGTATGTATGTATATATATATATATATATATATATATATATATATATATATATATATATATTTATTTATATAAATACACATATACACATACATATACAAAAATATATCTGCCTTTCGGTTGTATATACATGTATACGTATATATATATATATGTATATAGCCATAGACGTGGCTGTGTGTTAAGTAGCTTGCTCACCACCCACAGGGTTCCAGGTTCAGTCCCACTGTGTGACACCTTGGGCAAGTGTATTCTACTATATCCTCGGGCTGACCAAAGTTCTGTCAGTGGATTTGGTAGATGGAAACTGCAAGAAGCCCATCTTATATATATATGTATATATGTATGTATGTATCTGTTATTTGTGTCTGTGTTTGTCCCCCCCACCACCACCACCATTGCTTGACAACCGATGATCGTGTATTTACGTCCCCGTCAGTTATCGGTTTCGGCAAAAAGCGATCGATAGAATAAGTACTAGGCTTACAAAGAACAAGTCCCGGGGGTCTATTTGCTCGACTAAAGGTGGTGCTCCAGCATGGCCGCAGTCAAATGACTGAAACAAGTAAAAGAGTATAAGAGTAAATGAGTATATAGATAGAAAGATAGATAGCTAGATTGTTGGATACATAGAAAGAAAGATAGATATATGTGTGTGCGTGTTAAAAAAGCACACAGAAGCATATGCCCGCGCATAATCTTCTTCTCTCCCCGCCTCTCACCACAAATGCAATGCCACTCTATGTGTGTGTGTTTCAGTATACTTTTCTGTTTCTGAAAATTTTCGCCAAAGCAGGAAAGGGCAGGCGTTCAAGCCAGAGACACATTTCTTCCATTCGAATTTAAACACCATTAATCAGGTAGTCATATATGTATGTACACCCATCCATCCACGCATTTGTGGTAAAGATCGCTAGATCCCCTACCTCTTTGAAAACTATTATTTTTGTACCAGTATCCGACAATCATGTCCTCTTTTAGAACATTCCTATCCTGAAATTTTTCTACCCGGTCTGAATGGTATCCACCATTCATATCGTATTCTCTCCGTGCAATACATCGACAACGCTTCTTTCGAATGTATTTCATCCCAAAATTCAGCCTGGTTAAGATTGTTTTACGACAGAATATATCCTTATCGTTCCTGAGAAAAATACCTTGTAACAGTTTTGTGATTGTCCCCTGTAAAATTCTGACTGGTTGAGACTGAATTTTAGTTATTTTTCTTCTCACTGTTCTCTTCTAATGCTGGAGTTTCTTACTGACATCCTTTTAACACCTGTTTGAGAATGATTAATTCTCAACAGTTCTCTTTTCAGTATCGCCAAACATTGTTTCTATTCTATTGTTCAGCATTTGTTAGTGATTAATAAAGCTATTATTTCTTTATTTGCAAGTGAGCATCGCTACGTAACTTATCTTCTTCCATAACTCATCGATCTATTTTCTGTTTGCCAAATCCATGATGAAACAATTTCCTAAAATTATCTTATCTCTATTTACCGCTTTATTATTTCAAAAGTTAATGCTTGTCGTTGACAAGGCATGTAAACAAAAATCGACATTACTCTGCTGCAAACATTCATCTTTAGTTTCGTTGATGACTGTTAGCATTAACTCAGTCTGTCTCTTATACTATTCCAATACTTATTCCATCGGACTATAATGCCGAACCCCTAAGCTACGGCAGGACATAAATACAACTCTGGTTGTCAAGGTGATGGTAGGGGACAAATACAAACACAAATGAACACACACACACACACACACATACACTCACACACACATATACATATGAAGGGTTTCTTTCGGTTTCCGTCTACCAAATTCCCTCAAAAAGTTTGATCAGGCTGGAGCTTTAGTAGAAGGCACTTGCCCAAGATGCAGTGCACCAGGACTGAACCCGAAACCATATGTTGAGAAGCAAAGTTTTTACCTCACGGCCATTTTTGTAGGACACTCATAATTGTCACCGCTGCTTATGTCATTGACACCATTGTGTGGAAGTCTGCCTCACTGGTCTGTTTGTGACACCAGATATCCTCTTACTCATAGCCATGCCTGTTCTAGTGGAATGATCACATAGTGTTATCTGTTTGCTGTTTACGATTTCTGTAATAAAATTACTATCATTAACACTCACTCCTTACGTTCAACGAATATCTCTTATTGATGTAATTGTTCTGTCATGAAAGAAATTATCTCTGGGTTCGCCCGAGTATATTTCCATTCTCTTTATACATAGCCAACAGGAGGGATTTTTTTTAGTTACCATTGTATAGCAATTACATACGTCATTATTAAGTTAATAACTCTAAATGAAAGGGATTTTATACTTTTCATTTCTTCGATAAACCCAGCAATATGACTGTTTATCTTCCTCGCTGTTGTTTCTCATTAGCTCTTCTCCAGTGTTGTTGACACTGTATTCATTCAGCTCCGGTGATTGTAATGAATGTCGGCATGGTGATTTCAAGTTTAAGGCGAATGTCGCTACGACCTTGAATAAAAGGTTTCTTCAAATGAATATAATCAGAGGTATAACCGTGATTTTAATTTGGAGGGATTGTATTCATTGCAAATCCAATTAACTGCCTGCACGACAAGCATGCAACTACTTACCGCATGTTCCTATGTATGTACGTGCACACATGGGAATGCAATAGCGTATGGTTACATATACTTATTCACGGCTAGATGTATATTTTCATGTAAAATTCTTGCCTGTATGCCATCATAAATGTTACTGCATGTGTAGATGTGTATGATTTGACTTATGCATAAGTACACATACATATGTGTGCATGTCTACACGTGTGTGTATGTATATATATATATATATATATATATATATATATATATACTTCTTAGGTGCGAAATTTATGCAATGTTTGATATGTGTATGCATTTTTGAACGTACGTATATACGTATGTACATATGGATGTAATAAGTATGTGCGTACGTATGTATGTGTGAAGGCGCTTGATTTAGCGCTTAGGGTGTTGCACTCACGATCGCGAGACCGTGGTTTCAATTCCTGAATCGCTTGGTGTGTTGTGTTCTTGAGCAAGTCTCTTCATCTCACGTTGCTCAGTAATCACTTCGACACCTGACGCGTGGTGCACCGTGCATCTGTTCAGGCTACGTCGATTCGATGGAAGGAGTGAGCAAATGTACAACGCAAACATTTGATCACGATAAACAAATCATTTGTGCTGAGTATGTCCAACAAGAAATTGCAGGATCGTTTTTCTCGTACTAAGTAGGACTATCATCATATAAGGATGCATTCTTTCTTGCAGTCTGTGACCATCCATTATCCGTGGTACTATTATAAAGATTTCCAATTCAGGCAGAAGACCACATCTTTTAAGGGGAAGTACAAAATACGATCCTGTTCCAGAACATAACCGCTACAGTTCTTTCGGCCCTCTTCGGAGAGAGTAAAGAAAAATATGACCCGTGCGTTTGCAGCTCAAACGGTTCTGCTGTTCAAAGTATCCTGACTGCAACAATGATCGTCTTTGATTCAGGCTCAAAATCTCAAATCTGAAAAATTGATTAGTTTTTTTAAATCGATGTCCGTACTTGATCGGTATTCTATTTTATATAATCGGTATTCTATTTTATAAAGGATAAGTTTACCACGGATGAATTGAATTCACAATCTAAAAAGCTGGAACAAAATGCTGCAAAACACACTTCTGGCTCTTTAACAATCCGGCCTATTCAGTGCTGTTAATAATTGTTTCTAAATTATGTACAAACTCAGTGGTTTTGTGGAAGGGTCGATCAATTGAACCAGCCCCAGTATTTAACTGGTACATTATTAATCAACATCGTGGTATAAAAAGTAAAGTTGAAAACGGCGGGATTTGAACTCAGGACGTAGAGTGAGTGGAGATACCACAGGTCATTTCTCAAACACTCCTACGACTCTGTCAAATCTTCACCCTAATAATGGCTTGTAAGTTACTTTTAAATTTAGGCGTAAGGGAAACAATTTTCAGAGAAAGTGGTTAGTCTCCACTATCTATTCCAATATTTTAGTGTTCGGTGGTGCACCAGCATGACCGCAGGCCGTGGTTGAAACGAGTAAAAGAATAAAAAAAAAGATGAAAGGCAAAGCTGACCTGGGCAAGGTTTGGACTCAAATTTAACGATCCAGGAGGAATGATGCAAAGATCTAGCGATTCTGAAAACTCGTCACCTTCGAGGATGGAGTAAGTCGATCATATCGACCCCAGCGCACAACTGGTATTTATTTTATCAATCCTGACAAATCGAAGGGCAAAGTTGACCTCGGCAGAGTTTGAACTCAAAACATGGAGACTGACGAAATGCCACAAAGCAATATGTCCGGCTATGTAACGTGTTTGCCAGATCGCCTCCCAAATAATTCTAATATAGACAGAAGGCCTGAATATTGGGGTGGGTGGGTGAATGGTGGGGTGGTGGTGGGAGTTAGTCGATTATAGATACCCATTCTATTATAGGCACAAGGCCTGACATTTAAGGGTAGGTCGATAACATCGACCCCAGTGCGCAACTGGTACTTAAATTAATCGACACCGAAAGGCTCAAAGGCAAAATCGACCTCGGCGGAATTTGAACTCAGAACGTAGCGACGGGCGATTATATATATACCCTTGTGTTCAACTGGTACCAATTTTATTGACCGCGAAGGAATGAAAATCAACCTCGGCAAGATTTGAGCCTAGAGGTTAAGAACTAGAAGACATAAATCTAAGCGTTTTGTCCGGCGATGTAACAATTTTGACAGCTCGCCGCCTTTCACAACCTTAAAAATAATCCTTTCTACTATACGGACAAGGCTAGCGATCACATCGACCTCAGCACTCAGCTGGTATTTATTTTATCAACCCTGAAAAATTGAAGGGTAAAGTCGACCACGGCGGAATTTGAACTCAAAACGTGAAGATGGACGAAACTAAGCAATTTATTCGGCGATGGAACGATTTTGCCAGATCGACGCCTTTCACTAACTTATTAACAATAGTAATTTTTAGCATTGGTAGATGGATTAAGTGAACAATTATTCGAAAATAATTATTCGAAAAATATTTATTTGAATGGAAAATTGTGTGAATGAAAATTATTCAAAAGAACTATTATACGAAATGCTAATTATTCTAAATTCTTTATTTTATTCAAACAAAAATGATAAAATTAATAATCAAGTACACAAATGACATTTATTTCGAATAACTACTTTTCGAATAGTTGTTTTCGAATAATCGTTTTCGAACAATTGTTTTCGAACAATTTTCCTGATACGGGCAGATCACTGCTTTGTAAGTAGTGGTGAGTGAAAGCCGAAAGCGGCGAGCTGGCAGAATCGTTAAACCGGGCAAAATGCTTAAGCGGTATTTCACCTGTCTTTACGTTCTGAGTTTAAATGATGCCGGGGTCAACTTTGCCTTTCATCCTTTCGGGGTCGATAAATTAAGTACCAGTGAAACACTGGGGGGGGGGGGGCGATGTAATCGGCTGGTCCCCTCCCCCAAAATCCCAGGCCTTGTGCCTATAGTAGAAAGGTGAGTTAAAGCCGATTACACGGGCCTCAATACATAACTGGTACCTGTTTAGCGACTCCAGAGAAATGCAAGGGAAAAGCTGGATACTATTTGAAAACGGAATGCAACGAAGGTAAGCAAATATCGCGAAACACATCGTCATTTTTACCACCCTCTCACAAACCCGGATATCGTTCTGATATATAAAACATCAAAATAACGAATAAATATTTCGATATAATCGTATTAACCCTAGTGAATTATTCATAGGAACCATATCGATTTTTTAATGTCATCATAAACTATCATCAACCGGTATGCTATCACATCCGATATGTGCTTGATGTTGAAGACTAAACACTTGAAATCTTCATTTTGTATTGAAAACACGAACATATCTCAGGTGTGGTTAAAGGACAGAAGACAAAGATAAATATACATACATGTAGATATATATATACATGTTATATATACACACATTATGTATATACACACATATATACATACATAAACATGCACATATATGTGTGCATGTATCTGTGAGTGTGTATGATCGTAGAAATTTTTACACGCTCGTATGTTTATGAATTAAAACATTGGAACAAGAAATAAACGCAAATAAAATGCAGGTACACACTGTTGCAGACACATTTTAAAGAAAACAAAGCAAAAATCACTGAAAATAGGAACATAAAATGAATAAACAGAAAAAAAAAGACGAGAGAAAAAGAAAACAAAATGGAAAACAAATGGAAGTAAAATTATGTTTTTAGTTACTCTCTTTGTTTCTTTGTGTTTGTTTTGTTGCTTTAAATTCAAATCTGAATGCAACAGCATATGGGAGTAGCGTTACTCCTAGTTGAAGCCTATAATATGTTCTATTTAATTACATTCAGAGAGATAGAAAATTAGAGGGAGAGAGAGAGAGAGAGAGAGAGAGAGAGAGAGAGAGAGAGGGAGAGAGAGAGAGAGAAGGAAAGAGAGAGAGAGGGCAGGAAGAAGAAAGGGCGACAGAGAGGGATGTGCTATACAGGTAAGTTTGTATATATCAAGCATCTCTCTCTCTCTCTCTCTCTCTCTCTCTCTCTCTACACACACATATGCATAAATGCATGCAAACGTAATTATATGTATGTAATTATTATACATATACCATGCGTATGAACACACAAACACAGACACACACACACACATACATATATGTGTGTGTTTGTGTGTGTGTATGTGAATGTGTTTACATACACACATACACACACACATGCGAATTTGACTACGTGATTTAGTCAAAGTATAAAATATTTTTTACCATTTCAAGAATCTAAGAGGAACGGCACACCTGTCGAGATGATTTTCTTCGGGTATATTGGTATATTTCTCACATGGAATCCCCCCCCCCCCAAAAAAAAAAAACGCTCACAGAATGACAGATCGTATAGCATCAGAATCGGTAAAGGTTTTTCAAGTTCATGTAAATTTAGAAAGGGATAGGAAAAAAATAAATACGAAATATATATATGTATATATATGTGTATTCTTTTCTTTTCTTTGTTTTTTGAATTTATTTCATCAGATCAAGCCGAACCTGAAAACATGTTTTACGTTGAGTTTATTTGATAAAAGCCTTAAAAGTTTGACAAAAACCAACAATACGAAAATCAAACGAAATATTTAAGGGGAAAAAAAATTAACGAAAAATGCGCGAAGTCACACATACACACACACACACACACACACACACACACACACACGCACACACACACACACACACACACACACACAGAGGCATATTATATACAAACATATGGAGTGGAGAGAGAGAGAGAGTCAGAGCGATTTGGAATGCTATGTCACGTGAAGTATCCATGTTTATTCTTTTGTTCTTTTATTCTTTTATTCCTATCTGTCACTTGACTGCGGCTATTCTGGAGCACCGCCTTGAAAGGCTTTTAAACGTGGGTCTCTTCTATCGAACCGCTATATTACAAGGACGTAAACACACCAACAACGGTTGTCAAGCAGTGATGGGAGGACAAGCACAGACACAAAGACACACACACACACACATACACACACACACATACACACACACATACACACACACACACACACACACACACACACATATACATATATGACAGGCTTCTTTTAGTTTCCATCTACTAAATCTACCCACAAAGCTTTGGGTAAGCCCGAGGCTATAGTAGAACACATTTATCCAAAGTGGGACTGAACCTGGAATCATGT
>NC_142936.1:14150403-14157903 GCF_046866305.1 Octopus bimaculoides | reverse complement strand
TAACCATCGAGCCATGGATCATTTGGTATCGGGCTGTACAGAAAAAATAAATTTTTATATTTCTTTTCTAGTTTATTGACTATGTTCGGTGTTGTTGCATTGAGGCGTTTAGTAACGGAACGCCCTAAGAGTCACAATTTATACCAAGAAAAACGCAGTCAAAGTTTCGCGACTTTCAGAATGCAATATCTAGGCAAGGAATGAAGCTAGGAAGCTGGTTTTGGTCTTAAAATGACTGTGAAGACCTCCTCAAATCCGTTCACTTACGTAAAAGAAGAAACAATGACTGCGTCTTTCTCACTTCATAGAATATACCGGTACTACAAAACGGTGTATTAGATTGCATAGCAAGTGACCTGATCTGAGATCGTGTGCTAGAACGAAAACGATTGCAGCGAGGAAGGCGTTTATAAGCCATTTCAGAAACACACAAAAACCGTTAGATTCACTTCAACATTTAAATTTAATTTGCCAAAATATTTTCATCGCTTTGACCGCGACCTGTTCACTGATAAAATTCTGTGCCACAAAATTCCGTGTTGCATATATATATATATGATTACATATATAGTAGCATCAACTCTGAACTTTAGGCTCATATATTCACTAACACATTAATTAGAAACGCAATATAAAGAAAACCATTTATGATAATCATAGAACTTTAGCATAACGAGAAAGAATAAAAGAAGTTGTTACATCATTGTATTAATATTAATCGCCGTGGGCCGAAGAATTGGAATCGTTTCGATTAGTTTCCAGTGTTTCTAGATTTTATCAGGGAATGGCTGCTCCTCTTCTGTGTAGCAAAAGCAGCTGGGTATGGGGCGTTTTGAACCTCCTATTTGGGGGACGTTGATTCGACGATGACTTGTTTGACATCAGACATTTTCACGTCTTACTCTTTCTTTTCCACTCTTCCTCTATTCCTCTCTTTATGTTTCTGTATGTGAGTATATTTCTCTTCATGTGTAAGAGGAGAGGAGAAAATGTTTGTCTCAGTCGTATTCAATTAATAAATTGCAATATCTCTCCCGTCTCTTCCCCCCCTTTCTCTCTCTCTTTCACGCGCACACGCACACACATACACGCAAAATACGTGCGCTCACATACTCACACGCGCGCTTTGTCTATCTGTCTTTATCTATCTGTCTGTCTGTCTGTCTGTCTGTCTAGCAATATTTTCTATTTGTCCATCTATCTATATCTGTATGTATATATATATATATATACACACACACACACACACACACACACACATATATATATATATATGTGTGCGTGCGTGTGTGTGTGTATTCCAATGTGAGTTGCGTTCAGAATAAATATTTCACTATAGTGTGTAAATACGGAGATATTTATCCATACACACACACACACACACACATACACACACACGCACACAAACACACACGCACACATATATACATACATAAATACATACACAGATATAAGAGCGTGTGTGCGTGTCTTCCTGCGTGCATGCATGCATGAGTGTGCGCGTGTGTGTGTACGTTGATGCATGTTAATCTGCTGGTTATTCACGTGTATTTTAGTCCGTGTAAGCGTACGCATGCTTTCGTGTATATTTATATATACATGTGTACCTATTTGTATACATGTTTGTACAGACTTTTTGCACTTGTTTCTTTATTATTGCAGACGACTCTAAATAGGAGCCGTCTGCTTTACCTTGTTACAGTCTGGTGAAAATCACTCTCACTCCTGTATGGATGGACGCTTTCCTCGAATAATTAATAAGTACGCTACACATCTTTTTTTTCTATGTCTCCCCTTCAACATCTATGAGTTGTTTTGAGCAGGGGTATCGACTATTACACAGCCAGGATCAGACAGTAATTGTAGAGGACCGAACAAGATGCCTTGATGTATTTCTTATATCTATTAGCTATCCCCCTTTGCCTTCTGTTTTGATATTCTCTCCTTGATGTCTGGCAGTAGAACATACAAGAGTTAATCCGTATTTTATTTTTTCTTCGCAGTTGGGAATATAGCTTAGGGGATTTGCACTTCGTTTAACATTTCGTTGTATAGCATGGGCCTACACTTGCACGTAAAAGTCTAGAAAGAGAATCTCAGTCGGTACTGGACATTCTAGAAATAGTAGGTAAGTCTCTCTCAAGCGAGACGCTCATTTCTTATTCTTTTACATGTTTCTTATTTCTTTATTACCCACAAGGAGCTAAACATAAACGGGATAAACAAGGATAAATCGATTACATCGACTAAGGGATTAAATCGATTACATTGACCCCAGTGCGTAACTGGTACTTAATTTATCGACCCCAAAAGGGTGAAAGGCAAAGTCGACCTCGGCGGAATTTGAACCCAGAACGTAACGGCAGACACGAAATACTGCTAAGCATTTCGCCCGGCGTGCTAACACTTCTGCCAGCTCTTCACCTTTCGCCACAAATATATTAGGACAACGAGTCGATAGCTGAGTTGGTCGAACGACTGAATGTACATCGCAGAAAGCAACGAAGAATCAATCAACGAATCATTTGTTCGTTTATCCATTCATATTATTTTATGAAACATAAAATATGTATTTACATGCATAGATTATCTGTATTATATTGTACGTTCAGAAGTTACTAACATAGAAATGATGTGACTGAGAGAGAACACTGGTGGTACGGGCCACAAACAACAGTCTGAATTCAACCAAATCAATTTTGTAGTTTTTCAGCTCCCGGGATCTAGAATCAATGATGCGTCAATATTAATTATTTATTGGAACCCATAGTTATATGCATATGTGTGTGTGTACGTGCGCGCATGTATATATATATATATAAACAGATAAACACACATATGTGTGCCTGACAATCTATCTGTTTGCCTGTCTGTCTGTCTGACTGTCTATTTATAAAATTATTCTGTAGGTCATGTGTTTGCTTATTCATATTGGTCATGTTTAAACAGATACAATCATATCCATACCTAAATAAATACACACAATTATACATACATGCATACATACATACATAAATACATTCATACATACATACGTACATGCATACATACATGCATACATACATGCCCCCCCCCATATATATATATAGCCTGTTTCTGAGCATTGTTAATGTTAACAATCTCTATATAAAATAGTATAATTTATATATATATATATATATATATAATTTCCGAGGAACGAAGACAAATATGAACACACATACACATATACAATGGGCTTCTATACAGTTTTCATCAACCTGATCCACTCACAAGGCATCGATAGGGCCGCGGCTTTAGCAGAAATCACTGACACTCGATGGTGCCGCGCATTGAGACTGAACCCGAAACGAAGTGGTTGCAAAGCAAGCTTCTTAAGCACATAGCCATGCCTATCATGTGGGGTGGGACTGAACTCGGAACCATGTAGTTGGTAAGCAAGCTACTTACCACACAGCCACTATTGTTATTATTATTATTATTATTATTATTATTATTATTATTATTATTATTATTATCAGCAGCAGCAGCAGCGGTGGTAGTAGTAGTAGTAGTAGTAGTAGCAGTAGAGATGAAAATAAGGGCATTAATTTCGTTCCTTTGGGTTTTCGCTTCAAACTTTTGCCAGGGGTTGATTTTGCTGTTCATAGCACCTGGTTCAATAAATCAATCGATTGCTATTAAAGCTGTGATCGATTGAATCCATTATACACCTTTCCTTTCAAAAGCTGACATGGTGTCTAATCAAATATGCATTATCATCATCATCATCATCATCATCATCATCATCATCATAATAATAATAATTATTATTATTGCTGTTGTGTTTTTGCTACAGTTGTTTCTCTAATTACCATTGTTGTTGATGTTGTTGTTATTATTATTATTATTATTATTATTATTGTTGTTGTTGTTGTTGTTGTTGTTGTTGCTGTTGTTGTTGTTGTTGCTGTTGTTGTTGTTGTTGCCTTTTATTTTGTTTTGTTATTCCTGCTGTTGTTGTTGATTTCTTCTTGCTTGCAAATACATGTGTACTCCTGTGCCCCTGTTCTGAATTTACACTTTGTTGATTAAAAAAAAAAAGAAATTATTCAGTGTTGTATCGCG
Source organism: Octopus bimaculoides (assembly GCF_046866305.1). Taxonomy (NCBI): domain Eukaryota; kingdom Metazoa; phylum Mollusca; class Cephalopoda; order Octopoda; family Octopodidae; genus Octopus; species Octopus bimaculoides. The sequence continues at coordinate 14,153,817 of NC_142936.1, read as the reverse complement.
TGAAACCTTTACTAAGAGAACTTTATTTTGAATTTTGTTTTTTTGTTTTCGTGCAATTTTGTGTGAAAAACAATATCAAGAACAAAGAAAAAGAACAACAAAATTTTTTTTAAAAAACAGACAATGTCGAACGCTTTTAAGGAAAACTTACCTTCTACACAAAATGTCCTCGGGAGAGAGTAGCAAGGCCAACTAAAAGAAAAATAGAATAAGAATAATTAACATATAAAAAAAATAATAATAAACCCCTGACAATTAAGGGAAAACAAAAGAGACACGAAAAGGGAACAGAAATACTGTAAAATAAGTGCAAATGTTTGGAAAAAATAGCGATGTTTCTGTGGACATTAATGTCCATTGAGACGATTTGGGCAACGTATTTAATAAGCACAACAACAATAATAGCAAATACAAAGTACGTACAGATTGGTTTTTCGAAAAAGCGGTTATCTTTTACCTTTTAGTTTTTCTCTTTCATCTGTTACCTGTTTTAACCGTTGTCCGGCAGCCGTGGAGAGGAAGTGCCTTGAGGGGTATTTTATTGAATAGATCCATGCCGGTTCTTATTTTTAAAACTTGGTCTTCCTTCTCTCTGTTTCCTTTTGTCTGGGTGATAAGTTATGTGGACTTACACGAAACCAATACCGGTTCCCAAGCAGCATGATACGGAGACAACACACAGACACAAACAAACACAGACACGCACACACACACACACATACATACTTACATACATTGTTGTTGGCACTCCGTCGCTTACGACGTCGAGAGTTCCAGTTGATCCGATCAACGGAACAGCCTGCTCGTGAAAGTAACGTGTAAGTGGCTGAGCACTTCACAGACACGTGTACCCTTAACGTAGTTCTCGGGGATATTCAGCGTGACACAGTGTGACAAGGCTGACCCTTTGAATTACAGACACAACAGAAACAGGAAGTAAGAGTGAGAGAAAGTTGTGTTGAGTACAGCAGGGTTCGCCACCATCCCCTGCCGGAGCCTCGTGGAAAACGAAACTCGGGAGGCGAGTGCGTGGTGTTGTTTTGCATTTATAATAAGATAAATATATACAAATTATAAAAATAAAAAATACATACAGTACTGTTTCTACTTCGCGGATTTTCATCTATCGCGCTGGGTTTCGAAACGTAACACCCGTGATAGTCGAGGGATTACTGTACCTGTAATATACGGTAGGTCAACACAATCAGCCATATTTGTCCCTTACACATTTGTAACCCATTTTAAATATAACAAAATGCGTGCGCACGCACATATACACATACACACACATATATATGAAGTAATACGTTATATCAAAAGAAGCAACGATTCTTCCCTAGCCATAGGCTCGTAAAGCCGGTTTCTGGATTTTGCGATGTATACATTCCCCTTTTGAAGTTGACTTCGGTCGACCGGTTTCGCTTTTGCTATTCATGACATTAAAATTGATTTAAATACGTATGTTTTTAAAGAGAATTTTTTTGGTCCAGTTTGTGTGGGAAATTTATAAGTGTGACATTCAACAAGTAGAAAACTAAGGTTAGGTAATTGGTTATCGTTATTATTGTGGGCAGGGGAGATAACTGTTCAGCTTACGGTGGTGGAATATATATATATATATATATATATATATATATATATATATATATATATATATATATATACAAAAATTCGAAAACTAGTTTAGTGGGGAGATATATGTACAGTGATGTAATCGTGAATTAAAATATGTAAAGAGATCAAAGTTGGTTATGCGTTTTGTATGTTTCGATGAATATATATATATATATATTCTTTTATTCTTTTATTTGTTTCAGTCACTTTACTGCGGCCATGCTGGACCACCGCCTTTAGTCGGAAAGATCGATCCAAAGACTTATTATTTGTAAGGCTAGTACTTATTCCATCGGTCTCTTTTTGCTGAACCGCTAAGTGACGGGAACGTAAGCTCACAAACATCGGTTGTGAAGCGATGGTGGGGTGTGGGGGTGGACAAACACAGACACAAATAACATATGCATACACATATGTACAATAAGCTTCTTTCAGTTTCCATCTATCAAATCCATTCGCAAAGCTTTGGTCGAGCCGAGGCTATAAGTAGAACACACTTGCCGAAAGTGCCACGCGGTAGGACTGAACCCAGAACCATGTGGTTGGGAAGCCAGCTTCTTATAGATATATGTGTGTGTGTGTGTGTGCGTGTGTGTGTGTTTGTGTGTGTGTGTGTGTGTGTATTTGTGTACGTTTTTGTATGCATTGATGCATCGGATAGTTTGTCGTTTATCAGTTCCATTTGAACGTCGTAGAAAATACTTCGAGGTATTCTCTTTCATACATTTGCATTCTGATTTCAAACCCCGCCGAGATCACGGTTAGCTTTTCATCGTCGCGGACTCAAAGGAAATAATGTATCAGTCGATTTAATTCACTGATACTGTAGTCTCCAGAGCTTAATCAAAGTGTATATAGTGTATACACACATGCACCAGACAAACTTGAAAGTATTTTTTAGTAGGGGCTGTATGAGGGCTTAGAAGCGTATGAAGTCTTGATGGCGACAGTATTCCTGTGAGCTGTTATATTTCCAGTGGCATTAACTTTAACAAGCATAACGATGGAACGATGCTATATATTGGTTTCAAATTTTGATACAAGGCCAGTAATTTTGGGAAAAGGGATAATTCAACTACATCAACCCCAGTATTCAACTGGTACTTATTTTATCGACATCTAAATACCGCTAAGCATTTGGCCAGGTGTGCTAACGATTCTACTAGTTCACTGCTCAAACGATGCTAATATATTGGTTTCAAATTTTAGCACAGGCCAGCAATTTCGAGGAAGGGGTTAAGTCGATTATTTCCTCTCCAGTGCACTGCCGGTACTTATTTAATCGATCCCTAAAGGGATGAAAGGCAAAGCAGACCTCGGTGGAATTTGAACGTAGAACGTACAGATGAAATAACGATCCTGTCAGCTCGCTGCTTTAACGACGTCGTTTATTTATTTCTTTATTGCCCACAGGGGGCTAAACATAGAGGGGACAAACAAGGACATACAAAGGGATTAAGTCAATTACATCGACCCAGTGCGTAACTGGTACTTATTTAATCGACCCCGAAAAGATGAAAGGCAAAGTCAACCTCGGCGGAATTTGAACTCAGAACGTAAAGACAAACGAAATACCGCTAAGCATTTCGCCTGGTGTGCTAACGATTCTGCCAGCTCGCCGCCCTAACGACGCTATATATTGCTAACATATCTCGGACTGCTTTCCATCAACTGGTTTTTCTCTTTAGGGCTTGAAAATATTTCAATGTCTGTAATTATTGATGTTATGGCATACTCAGGTGAGGAGCACAGTGGATTGCTACTCTTACATCAGAAAGCAATGCTGTCAAAAATTGAAGG
>NC_142936.1:14135403-14140403 GCF_046866305.1 Octopus bimaculoides | reverse complement strand
AGAAGATATAACTAGTTATAATTTTTATGAAAATTTGTTTAGAAATATATTAAAGTTCATCTTTGTAACTAAGCATTTAACCAGAACTGTACATATTTATCTCGAATTCAATGGATTTTTCAGTCATGAAAACCATGTCCTGTTGCACAAATATATTATTATCCATTTGTCGTTTACAGAGCAGGCTGCTACCATTAATATGTATTACATCAAGGCATATCTTCACATGTTTTCGGCAAGAATTATCAGCAAGAATATAAATATATAATAAATTATCACCTCAGATTTTTAATACAAACGTTATAAAATATTCTACTCCCAAGGGACGGGCTTAAATGTTCAATTTAAAAGCAAATAAATATTTATGCTTAATTTGAGTTTGAAGAGAATGAAAACTCAGTTTGTAACTCATTATTGGACGTATTCTTTTATGATGATAGCAAATTAGTGTTTACAATGGCACAACGCTTACCATAGTTTATATTACAATTCTTAGCTGTTAAATGATAGTAAACACACACACACACACACACACGCACTTACACACACACACAAAGGCACACACTCAATTACACACACATATACATGTGCATATATATTATACACACTTGTATATGCTACATTCATTAATCTGTCTTCTTGTCCTCTCTACATTTACATGTGTGTGTGTATATATATGTACACACACACACGTATATATGTATACGTATATGTATGCATATGTCTTTTTAGAGGGAGAGTGAGAGAGTGAGGAGAAAGGGAAGGAGGAAAATAGGGAGGAAGATAGAGTGAAAAAGAGTGAGTGTGCGTGTGTGTGTGTGTGTTAAAAATATTCCGCACAAGTCGGGAGATATCGAAATATAATAATGAAAACGTGAAAATGCGCTGTTCATTTTAAATTCCAGTTAATTAATTCCAGAGTATACTACGGCAGTCAAATGATTTCAAAATACAAGAATATGTATTGAAAAACAGATTATCGCTATCAGAGATATTTATTTCACGTTCCAAAATATCATAATCAAAACAAATATGTGCAATCAAATCATTTCAAGATTCTGTCCCCAAAATTATATCTTTATATTCAAATCGTTTCAAAATACATTATTAAACAATCCAAAATACACAATTACCAAAATATATAGATAAATATTTCAAATTACATAATTTCACACCGGTTTCATTTCCAAAAGAGTATTCATGATTGCACATATGTAATGGCTAGCTACTAATCTTCATATATATATATATATATATATATATATATATATATATATATATATATATATCTTTATTTCCAGCTTAAAGTGGATGTCTTGTTAGAACACGGAGTACTACATTATTAGCCTTGAGAGAACCTATCATATACTCTACTACGATCTATGAGTGTTCTTTTATGCACCAAGCGTATGTATGAGAGTTTCTGTCAAGTACTATTCATATAAGTCAGTTGAGTGGTTGGAGCAGTGTGAAACAAAATGCGTTGCTCGAGGACCCAACGCACGGGTGGGTATCGTCCTCACGACCTTACGATCATGAGCCGAATGCCCTAACCACTAAGCTACGCGCTTATTGTATTAATATATGCATGTATGTATATATGCATATGTATTTTTATGAACACACAGACACGCACACACACGCACACGGACACATATGTATATATACATGAGTGTGTGTACGTATATGCTTATATACACAATATGTAAGTAAGTATATGTTAGCGAATATATGCATATATGTGCAACCTTGCATATTATATGTATAAAGATATATGTTTATATGTGTGTACGTATTTGTGTGCGTGTGTGAATATGTATGATTGTGTGAGTATGTGCGTGTGTGTGTGCATATGTGTGTATTTGTGTCTGTGTGTTTGTGTATGTGTGTGTATACAGGCTTAAATGCTATTCAGAGCATGTGAGTGCACTAGCTGTGGTGTTGTTGCGTGCTGTTGGATACCCGTACGGTTAAGCAGCGCATTTGTCTGCACTAGATGAAATCTGGATACAACACAACCGACAAACGTACACACGGCATGGATGGCGGAATGGTTGTCAGGTATGACACTGGCAGTCACTCAATCAATGTATGGCAGCTCGCCAGTTCGCTACACCGACTGGAAATAGATACAGTGAGTGAGTACAGTTCATACGTGTGAGTGTATAGAACAGTCACGTGATACAAAGCAGATGAAAAAGAAAATGTGGTGAGCTTGTAACGCGGCAACAAAGATCGAATGTTCAATGAGTCTAATAATGAATACATTTTCGTTGTTTTTTTTCTTTTTTCTTTTACTGGTTTCAGTCATTAGGTTACAGGCCTATCAGGACACTGCTGGCTCCGCCTATTAGACTTATAGTGAACCATATCATTTCCAATACTTATTTCAGTTTGGCATTCAGTTTATAGTTTTGCATTTACCATATATCATAGCAATATATATATATATATATGTATTCTTTTCTACTCTAATCACAAAGCCCGACATTTTGGGGAAGGGTGGGGCAGTCGATTAGACCGACCCCAGTACGCAACTGGTACTTAATTTATCGACCCCGAAAAGATGAAAGGCAAAGTCGACCTCAACGGAATTTGAACTCAGAACGTAAAGACTGACGAAATGCCGCTAAGCATTTCGCCCGGCGTGCTAACGTTTCTGCCAGCTCGCCGCCGAAACCATATACATGTATTAGAGTGGCTGTGTGGTTAGTAGCTTGCTTACCAATCACATGGATCCGGGTTCAGTCCTACTTTGTGGTACCTTGGGCAAATATCTTCTACTATAGCCTTGGGAAGACCAAAGAATTGTAAGTGGATTTGGTAGACGAAAACTGAAGAAAGCCTGAACGTAGCGGCAGACGAAATACCGCTAAGCATTTCGCCCTGCATGCTAACGTTTTTGCCAGCTCGCCGCCTTAAACGATACTGTTGATTTGCCACCTTTGCGGTATCCAAAATATTAGCCATGAGACGAAGGTATAATTTTTCTTGAGAATAAACTAAAACATGTTATGAAGATTTGGTGGCGAAGATTATTAACGCGGCGGGAGATTTTCCGGAATTTCTTCATAATTAATATTAAGTGAGTAAATTTTACTCCGGAAAAATGGATAACATGGCTCAGATTTGCAATAGACATACCTGAATTTGGTAATGCTAAAGTAGTAAGAATGTGCATACGCACATACATACATATATGCATACATACATACATACATACATACATGCATACATACATGCATACATACATGCATACATATATTCATATATACATATATACATAAATTCACATCTATCTATCTGTCTCTCCCTTCTGCCGAACACCGCTGTTTCCAACGGTGGAGTGGGGCAAACACAGACACACACATACATACATACATATATATATATATATATATATATATATATATATATATATATATATATATATATATATAGTGATTTCTTATCAGTAGATAGGTACAGCGTAATCCGTAGGCAGGAGAGGTGCAGCCGGAGAGTGCAAAGTTCCGAATAAAAAGTCCAGAATAAATAGTCCAGAATAAAAAGGTAGAGAGTCCAGAAGTTCGTGTGTGATGAGTAGAGACAGGATTAGCTGGTGCGACCACGTGAGCGTGTGGTATGTATAGGGAGAATTCGCGAAAAAACAACAGACGAAGACAGGTGGTGTAAACAACAAATGGATGTATTAGTATAACGTTCGGGAATAGAGAAAGTCTTTAACGTTTCGAGCCTACGCTCTTCAACAGAAAGGAACACAGAAAAAGACAAGGAGAGAAAAAAATGTGTGTAGTGGTCAGCGATCTATCATGGCGATGCTCAAGGTGCCACGCAATGAGAATGAACTCGGAACCATGTGGTTAAGAAGCAAGCTTCTTATTACACAGCCACGCTTATGTATATTTGTATGTATTATGTGTGTTTGTATACATTTATGCATGAATGTGAGGATACATACACACATACACCGATATACACACACACGGAAACATGCACACATCTATCTATCTATCTATCTATCTATCTATCTATCTATCTATCTATCTATCTATCCATCCATCCATCCATCCATCCATCTATCTATCTATCTATCTATCTATCTATCTTTCTATCTGTCTGTCTATCTATCTATCTATCTATCTATCTATCTATCTATCTATCTATCTATCTATCTGTCGATATACACATATATTCTCACACACAAACAGACACACACACACACTCACGCATAAATACATGTATATACAAAAAAATCACACAAATATGAAAAGGAGCGCAAACATATGCACATATGCTCCTACACACATACTCACACACACAAACACACACACACACACACACACACACACACAAATACACACACCTGTGCACGGTGACACGACACATACTCTCTCAAACAAACACACGAGTAAAACACACTGCTCCTCCGGAATCGCTATTTAGCATAATCTAAACACATTAAATTCCGAAAATAATAAACGTAACAAGTGGAAGTCTTAATCCCTAAAATTAATCTCCGCTTAAATATTAATTTGGTGTTTTTATTTAAGATGAAGAATAATTCATGCTTGCTTTGAATTAATACCATAATGGTAATTCTCTTCAAGAATGATTTCTAATGCCTACGTGCTTGAGCGTCACATGTATACATACCTTGTATATGTATTTGTGTGTGTGTGTGTGAGTATATATATATACACAATAGTCTTCTTCCAGTTATATATATATATACAATAGGCTTCTTCCAGTTTCCGTCTACCAGATCTACTCACAGGACTTTAGTCAACCCGAGGATATAGTAGAAGACATATGCGAAAGGTGCCACGCAATGGGACTGAACCCGTGCTAGCAGGCGGGCGTTTGCAAAATGCATACCCCTATGTATGTGTGTAGGTATGCGTGTATATACAGGTTGCGTAAGGTATTTGAGGACATATGTTAATTTTACTATAGCAGCTTATTTATCAACTTAATATTTTTTATATTTCAGAATTATT
>NC_142936.1:14117903-14130403 GCF_046866305.1 Octopus bimaculoides | reverse complement strand
GACTTAATCCCTTTGTCTGTCCTTGTTTGTCCCCTCTATGTTTAGCCCCTTGTGGGCAATAAAGAAATAAGGAGATTGAAAGAAGCCCGTCGTATATATATATATATATATATGTGTGTGTGTGTGTGTGTGTGTGTGTGTGTGTGTGTGTGTGTGTGTGTGTGTGTGTGTGTGTGTGTGTGTGCGTGCGTGTGTGCATTGGTCGGCCCGAGGCTATAATAGAAGACACCTGCGCAAGGTGCCACGCAGTGGGACTGAACCCGGAACCATGTGTTTCGTGAGAAAGCTTCTTACCACACAGCCACTCCATATATATATATGTGTGTATATATATATATATATATATATATATATATATATATATATACACACTCATAGAGAGTGAGAGGGTAACAAAGGGGGAGTGATAGTGAGAGAGAGAAGGAGGGGGAGAGGGAGAGCGGTAATGTTAATTAGTGGATAAATTGACTACCATTTTATTCGGGAGTTTCTCAGATGAATACAGAAATCCATTCTTGACTGCTCTTTATCGATCTAGTTCTCAGCCAATTATATCTGATCGCGTTTCTTTCACATCTTGTCTTATATCCTTTCATCATCTTTATTAGTAGAACATCAATTTTATCAGTTCCTCTAACCTCACACACACACACACACACACACACACACGGTAACACGAACAAACCTACAAGTATAAACACTCTCTCTTCGCCTGCCTCTCTCTCTCTCTTTCTGTATATTATAATTAAGCGGATGATAGTAGGTAGAGTGGCAAATTTAGTAACGCATTACACGCGCAATATTAAGCTACGTTTCTTTATGTTGGGCGATGAAATCCAACTGATGTAGATTACTTTTCTCTGCCGTCCTCCGAGATCGATAAAGTAAGTAATTGCAAAATATTGGTTTTGAGATAATTGACTATATTCTATCGATTTTTAAAAAATTTCAAACCTTGTGTCTATTTTAAATAACGTTAAGATGAAATGATGCTTGATGTGGTGTTGTATTGCAGCAAGTCACTGGATGCGTGAAAATACGCACTTTTATCATCTTCTCTGGTATGCTTACGCATATACACAATCCTCTCCTCCGTCGCAAACACATACACATATAAGTATACACAAATAAAAGGAACTCTGTACGTACTGTAGACTTCATTATGATAAACTATCTAATGGCAACCGAAGGAATTAGAACAACACGGGGGCTCATAGATAAATTCAAATCATGTTACAATCATCGTATGAACTCGTTTAGACATGGGAACAGTGAAATTTCTGCTAACCTGTTCGGATATGTCTGAAAGTTTAGGAGACAAGAATGCAACGTCCAACTATGAATATGAATGTATTTGAGTGACGTGCTCCGTATACGAACGGATCACGTAAGTGCAGACCTCGATTATCTGAAAAATTCTAGATACTGTAACAGCGTACAGTAGAAATCAGAGTCAAAGTGTTTTTTGTCACAGAAAAATATTTTCTATTTACTGACAGCGGAGACTGCCTCGACACCATCATATTATATATACATATACATATACACATACACACATACATACATATACATATATATACTCATACATACAAACATACATACATATACATATATATATATATATATATATATATATATATATATATATATATATATATATATATATATATATATATATATATACATGCAAACATACATACAACAAACATGCATGCATGTATACATACATACACACATACATACATATATGCTGAGACTTCTTTCTATCATGACTGACCATGGGATTGCACCTAGAAAGTTACCCTCCCAGGCACAAGCCCGGGCAAGGCTGTTTATGGGAGATCAGCAGTCACTCATGCATTCCGGCCTCCCCTCTCCACGCCACCGATGTTATTCAAGGGAAAGGCAAAGGGGCCGATACGGCTTGGCACCAATGACGTCGCAACTCATTTCTACAGCTGAGTGAACTGGAGCAATGTGAAATAAAGTGTCTTGCTCGAGAACACAACACGTAGCCCGGTCCAGGATTCGAACTCACAACCTCGCGATCGTAAGCTCGTAAACTTATATATATTGTGAAGGCACATGGCTCAGTGGTTAAAGCGTTGAGCTTTCAATCGCGATGTTGTGAGTTCGAATCCCAGACCGGGTTGCGTGTTGTGTTCTTGGGCAAGACACTTTATTTCACGTTGCTCTAGTTCACTCAGCTGTAGAAATGAGTTGCAACATGACAGGTGCCAAACTATATCGGCCCCTTTGCCTTTCCCTTGGATAACATCAGTGGTGTGGAGAGGGGAGGCCGGTATGCATGTGTGACTGCTGGTCTTCCATAAACAACCTTGCCCGGACTTGTTCCTTGGAGTGTAACTTTCTAGGTGCAATCCCATGGTCAGTCATGACCGAGCGGGGTCTCAGCATATATATATATATATATATATATATATATATAAAGTTACCTGACAGTAAATCAAAACCATTTAATTGTCAAGTTTTCTTTATGTTTAACAACGAAATGAATTTAATAAAAGCATCTAAATATGAATCATCATGAAAACTGTTGAAACTGAAGTCGTTCTTGAGCAACACTATTTTCACAAATGAATAGATAAAATTTATGAAATTTTGATTTACTGTCGGGTGACTTTGGCCTACTCTCTCTCTCTCTCTCTCTTTCTCTCTCTCTCTCTCTCTCTCTCTCGAGCAATCTCAAGTATAGCCAGCCGAAATTGCAAAGATAATCTGAAGAAAGAAAACTTCGAATGACCCGTCCGTGTTTTTTCTTTTGTATCATCTTGGTGTCTGGATGTTTTGCGTTCTTATATATATATACGATGGACTTTTTTTAGTTTCCGTCTACCAAACTCACTCACAAGGTTATACTCGATCGGAGGTTATTGTAGAAGACACTTGCCCAATGTACCGCGTTGTGGGGCTGAAACCGGAAGAATGTGGTTGGGAAACAAACTTCTTAGAACTCGGCCACGCCTGCAGACATACGTATACACTAAGGAAGTCAAAAACAAAGTAGAACAGTAGTGCTTAAAAATCAAGTTGGTTTTCATAGAGGCCAACTAATAAAAACTATATCACATGTCATGGAGTGGAAGTCGAAATACGTTGCTTGCAGAATTTAAATATATTGTTATGGACTCTGTGTTCAAGCTCCCAACGGGTTTTGAATTTGCCTTTCATCTCTGAGACCACACTGCGGTAGAACCCCACGCCCCATCTCCCCAAAATGCAACGTTCTTATACAAGTATCGATTTGATCGATTTTACACATTCACCTAGAAATTTGTGGCCTGATGCTAAAGTTAGAAATTCTAATTAAAGCTCTCCTAAAAGCTTTGAGATAGCTGAGATGCTGGTGGTACCATTCATCGATTTATTAAGAATTTGGTAAAATTAAGAGATGTACAGTCGAATATTTAATTGGATATTTTAGTAGAAACTAACTTATAATTACAACTGATGATATTGGTTTCAGGTTTTGTTGTTGGCACTCCGTCGCTTACGACGTCGAGGGTTCCAGTTGATCCGATCAACGGAACAGCCTGCTCGTGAAATTAACGTGCAAGTGGCTGAGCACTCCACAAACACGTGTACCCTTAACGTAGTTCTCGGGGAATATTCAGGGTTGACACAGTGTGACAAGTCTGGCCCTTTGAATTACAGACACAACAGAAACAGAAAGAAAGAAGAGAGACAGAAAGTTGTGGTGGAAGAGTACAGCAGGGTTCGCCACCATCCCCTGCCGGAGCTTCGTGGAGCTTTTAGGTGTTTTCGCTCAATAAACACTCACAACGCCCGGTCTGGGAATCGAAACCGCAATCCTATGACCGCGAGTCCGCTGCCCTAACCACTGGGTCATTGCACCTCCACGGTTTCAGGTTTTAGTACAAGGGCAACAAGTTCAGGGAAGGAGTAGCACGATTACATCGACCCCAGTGCTCAAATTGAACTTATTTTATCGACCGCGAAAGAATAAACGGCTAAGTCGACCTCGGAGGACTTTGAACTCAGAACATAAAGAGTGACGAAAAACCGCTGCGCACTTTTGCCCGGCGTGCTAACGATTGTACCAGCTGTTCGCCTATTGACGTTACTAGCATCGGTTTCAGATAACGGCACGTACATAGTATGCAGAAAGGGTTAAAATACAAGCTGTATCTTCGAGAATCACATTTACATGTCCCAGTAATCAAATGTATGTATATAGATGTTTTATTTTAAATGAAGCATACACATGAATTGAAAGTATTGGTGAGTGCTGATATGTATATATATATATATATATATATATATATATATATATATATATATATATATATATATATATATATATATAGTAGACTTACTTGTAAAATAGGACGTGTGCGTTCAATAATGTAATAATACAAAGAATATATATACATGTATACACACATATATGTACATACTTACATCTACATGTGTATATACATGCATATCAGGGTACAGGACGTTAGAACAATAAACTACAGACAACGGAACGAACACATAGGAAAACGGAAAGCCCCTTGGAATATCCCTTCATCAGCTGTCTCTATTCTATCTAGACGTTTCGAAGACCAGACAGGACGTACTCTAGAATAGTCTCTTCCTGAGTAGTGGATCAACCAACTACACAGAGGATTCCAAGGTGGCAAACACAAACCAAGACAGGAAAAAATGGACAGTGAAAACAACATTCAAAAGCCGTACGGCCAAACGCAAATCTGAGGTAGAACGCTAGTAGTTCGTCTTGCCTTCACAGCGGCTGGAGTGAAAAGAAAGCTGACCACAGGTCACACGAGAGCAGAGAGGATGGTGGAGGGAGGAAATGGAACAAGGAGGAAGGGACAGAAGCAGTGAAGTAGAGGCCAGGACAGAAGGGTAGATAGGAAGATAGAGGAAGACAGATAGATAAATAGATAGAGAGGATGGTGGAGGGAGGAAGTGGAACAAGGAGGAAGGGACAGAAGGGTATAGCAGTGAAGTAGAGGCCAGGACAGAGGTATCCCCTCCACCATCCTCTCTATCTATTTATCTATCTGTCTTCCTCTATCTTCCTATCTACCCTTCTGTCCTGGCCTCTACTTCACTGCTTCTGTCCCTTCCTCCTTGTTCCATTTCCTCCCTCCACCATCCTCTCTGCTCTCGTGTGACCTGTGGTCAGCTTTCTTTTCACTCCAGCCGCTGTGAAGGCAAGACGAACTACTAGCGTTCTACCTCAGATTGCGTTTGGCCGTACGGCTTTTGAATGTTGTTTTCACTGTCCATTTTTTCCTGTCTTGGTTTGTGTTTGCCACCTTGGAATCCTCTGTGTAGTTGGTTGATCCACTACTCAGGAAGAGACTATTCTAGAGTACGTCCTGTCTGGTCTTCGAAACGTCTAGATAGAATAGAGACAGCTGATGAAGGGATATTCCAAGGGGCTTTCCGTTTTCCTATGTGTTCGTTCCGTTGTCTGTAGTTTATTGTTCTAACGTCCTGTACCCTGATATGCATGTATATACACATGTAGATGTAAGTATGTACATATATGTGTGTATACATGTATATATATTCTTTGTATTATATATATATATATATATATATATATATATATATATATATATATTAGGGATAAAATCCAAAATTACAGGTAAAAACTCAATTAAAATCAATTTATTAAAAATTGAAATTAAATTAAGTTTCACAGTATAAAATATATATAAATATATTATCTTGATCTTATGATATTTACTTTCTATTATATTATACTTATTTATTGTACTTTTAATTATAATTTTTTTCTATATGTGACTGGATTTTCATCGATGAGTTCATAAACCTTGGTTCTTTTCCCTAATACTATATATATATATATATATATACGACGGGTTTCTTTCAGTTTCCGTCTACTAAATCCATTCACAAGGTTTTGGTTGACCCGAAGCTATAGTACAAGACACTTGCCCATCTATCTATCTATCTATCTATAAAAAGGACCGCTACAATACATTAGTGAATCTGAGAAGGGGAATATAGTTCTATGTTTAAGAGATGAGGAATTATGTACATTATTTACATTTGACGGATATTTGTCATAATCTTGTTTGTTGTTAACACAACGTTTCGGCTGATATACCCTCCAGCCTTCGAACTTGGCTTCTCATTCCTAAGGTATTTTTCGTTGTTGTTGTTAAATATTAGTGTTTATGTTTATGTGATCAACTTAAACACTTCACGCAAATGTCACAGCATGGCTGTCGTTCAATGACTAAATCAAGTAAGAAAAAAAAAAAGAAAGAAAGTATTTCCTCATTTTTTTTTGGAAGCTGTTGCACGCTGGAATATGCTAAACTATTCGAATTTTTTAAAACACGCGTGGTGTGATTTCGTGATGAAAAAAAAAAAAAAAGATTTTGCTGCTATTTCGCGCAGATCTAGCGACCACTTGATGGACCTGCCAAAAGCCCTTCCTCTGAACCAAATCAAGCCGAGACATAAAAATAGAAATGGTGATGTGTGGTAGTGGTGATAGGAGAAAATGTTATCAGACTGCTGACAGAGAGCAACTGGGTAAGAGAAACTGAATACCTTCAAGAGGTGACAAAGGTGCTGCAATCTGATGGCATAAATAAATAAATAAATAAACAAACCCCTATTTTTGGTAAAGAAAAAGAAAAACAGAGGCGGAACTGATGTCACACTTTACTGTCTTAATTCCGTAAAAGTATTAGCACCATCTGTGTTCGTATGACATCCGAGATAAAAACCCACACGGTACCACCCACCCTTAACACATAGACATACACACAACAAACAGCGTCTTTATTAAGAAGAAACTGCTGGCCCTTTTTTTCTATTTTCTTTATGCTGAAGGGGGCTGGCAAAGTATTCGATCAGGGTGGAGTCAAGGTGTTAATTTATGTTCCCATGATTTTTTTCATCTGTGAAAGATGAAAGATTTAGCGGAACAGTTGGAAAAGGCGTATTGTTTAGGGACGGGACATGTCACGTTCTAATTACCCCATAGAATATCGTTCTGCTTTTCTGGGCTTTTTTTCTCTCTGTGTGCGTTTTTATAGCCCTTTTTAGTTTTATTCATTTCTTTTCTTTCTTGTGTGATTTAGAGATTTCTTCCTTTTTTCAATACATGACAGTTTTCTTATCTTTCTAACACACATCCGAATAACCGAAGTCGTTTGCTGTTTCTTTCCCATATCATTATTTTGGTAGCAAACAGCAGCGCAACGCTGGCTTTCTGATGTCAAATCCCACCAGAGTTGTGTTCTCTCTGTTTCTGTTCGTCTGTCTTTCTATCCGCCTGTCTATCTCTCTTTATATACGTATGAACGCACGTATGCATGCATGCACGTATCTCTCATTCTGTGCATACATATATGCATACACATGTATATATCATATATACATATACATATACATATATATATATATATATATATATATATATATATATATATATATATATATATATATATATATATATATATATATATATATATATATATATATATATATATATATATATATATATATATATATATATATATATATATATATATATATATATATATATATATATATATATATATATATATATATATATATATATATATATATATATATATATATATATATAAGGCGCAGGAGTGGCTTTCTGGTAAGAAGCTTGCTCACCAACCGCATGGTTCTGGGTTCAGTTCCACTGCGTGGCACCTTGGGCAAGTGTCTTCTACTATAGCCTCGGGCCAACCAAAGCCTCGTGGATTTGGTAGACGGAAACTGAAAGAAGCCTGTCGTATATATATATATATATATATATATGTATGTGTGTGTGTGTGTGTTTGTGCGTCTGTGTTTGTCTCCCCATCATCGCTTGACAATCGATTGTGGTGTGTTTATGTCTCCCGTCACTTAGCGTTTTGGCAAAAGAGACTGATAGAATAAGTACTAGGCTTACAAAGAATAAGTCCCGGGGTCAATTTGCTCGACTAAAGGCGCTGCTCCAGCATGGCCGCAGTCAAATGACTGAAACAAGTAAAAGTGAGTTGCGCCCAAGTACAATTCAATTCAAATATAACTTTGGGCATTTAAGATAAAAATTCTAATTTGCAGATCTATGTTTCAAACTTTTGGCCAAACTGTAGAATTACGCTATCAAATGCCATCCCTCAGTGGTGATTTGCGGGGTATTTGGTTGCTATTTCTAGCAGATCGAGTGAATGCAAGCAGGTTCATTGAATCACAAGTATCACAAAACGCTATAGTTTGACGCTGTAACATTTTTGTAACTTACCAACGGTGGTGCTCCAGCATGACCGCAGCTTTTGAGCTGAAACTTGTTAAAGTGTTAAAGAGTTTACCAAGCAACAAAAAAAAAAGAGAAGAAAAAAAAAGGAAGAAAATAGCAAATCATAAGTACATTTACAATTTGTTTCTTTTTCAATAAACCTTTACATTCTTTTTTAAAAAGAAATCTGCCATTATGTTTAATCAAATGTTTTTCTTTCCTTTTATGGATTGAGTAAATACATTTCCGGTGGTTTTCGTGTCGACGAACAGGTGTGAGAGTTGTTTGATCTACGGAAATAACTACACATTGAAATATAGTTTAGCTGGCTGAATATTCCATAGAAACCGGCCATCAGATAGACTCCTCATGTAACACTGAATTTTACATCCGTTCTCATAATTTCCACAAGCAAATCACACACACAGACGCACACACACAAACACACACGTGCGCGCGCCCCCATATACATACTCCAATAAACGTTTTAAACGAGCCTCCTTCGTTTTCGACGATGATCATTTTAGTTGTTCATTAAGCAGCACAAATGAAGTATCTGTAAAACTGTAATAATCAGGTGTTGTTTGAGCTATCCATTTATTGAATTACTGTTTAAGTGTATGAGTATTCCACAGAGCGTTTAATTTTATTCTTTTCTACTGTAGGCACAAGGCCCGAAAATTTTGGGGAGGGGGGGCAGTCGACTAGATCGACCTCAGTACGCAACTGGTACTTATTTAATCGACCCCGAAACGATGAAAGGCGAAGTCGACCTCGGCAGAATTTGAACTCAGAACGTAGCGGCAGACAAAGTACCGCTAAGCATTTTGTCCGGTGTGCTAACGTTACTGACAGCTTGCCACCTTTATTTTACTGCAGCTTTTAAGCAGAATCAATGTGACATGGTGTGTAACAAGACCGACTCTTTGAATCAAAGGTTCAATCTCACGGGCTCCGCGTACAGTTTCATTCACAATTTTGGGTCAACCCGAAACTAAAGTATAAAAAGGAGTGTTTAGCTTAAGGTTCCACGTAATGGATTCGAATCTAGGGCCTCATGATTGCCAAGGCGGTGAGCTGGCAGAAACGTTAACACGCCGGGCGAAATGCTTAGCGGTATTTCGTCTGCCGCTACGTTCTGAGTTCAAATTCCGCCGAGGTTGACTTTGCCTTTCATCCTTTCGGGGTCGATAAATTAAGTACCAGTTGCGTACTGGAGTCGATCTAATCGACTGGCCCTCTCACCCAAAATTTCGGGCCTTGTCTCTAGAGTAGAAAAGATTATTATTAGTATGAATAAGGCAGCGATTTGGCAGAATCGTTAGCGCGCTGGACGAAATGCTTAGCGGTATTTCGTCTACCGCTACGTTCTGAGTTCAAATTCCGCCGAGTCGACTTTGCCTTTCATCCTTTCGGAGTCGATAAAATAAGTACCAGTTGAGTACTGGGGTCGGTGCAATTAACTTATCCCCTCCCACCAAATTTGAGGCCTTGTGCTTCCAGTAGAAAGGATTATTGTTATTATTATAGCTGAGTTCCAAAGCCTACCCGCCACACTTGTCAGTCCATCATCACTACATCTAGGTCCTGGATACATTCCAGGGCAGTGTCTGCAATCAAGTTTGAGACAAAACTGCATCTTCCAATTACCAGTAGTCACAAGAATTAGATGGATCCGAAGACGTGGCTCAATGTATTACGCAGTGGAATTGATCACTTGTTCCAAAAAGGGTTTTCTTGTCTCCGCTATTACACATGGCTTTCATTATCATGTTGGACATAGAATTCCTTATTCCGACCACGGTCGAACATTCCTGACAACATTCCTCCGCAATTCAAGATTCCTTATCGCATTTGACAACTCCTCACTGAGGTTTGTATCGTCTGAGAATTGATCGAATCGATTAATGTTCTAGAAGGTATTCAACTTCTGTGTCTCCTCTGAGTTGGTTCCCACAACAGTTGCTTGTGTATATCTTCCTGTTCACTTCTCCAGTAATGTCCTGCAAATCGTTGTGGGATTGAACTCGAGCTAAATGTACCGTGTACCAAATATTCCACGTACAAATTGTACCACGTGACAAATGTACCATGTAGCAAACGTACCACGCGGCAAATGTACCAGGGGCCAAATGTACCAGGGGCCATATGTACCACGGGCCAAATGTAACACGGGTCAAATGTACCACGGGCCACATGTAACATGTAACAAACGCACCACGTGCTAAATGTACCATATGCCAAATGTATCACGTGCCAAATGCACCAAGTACCAAAGGTACCACGTGCTGAATGTAAAACGTGCTAAATGCACCACGTACCAAATGTAACACGTACCAAAGGTACCACGTGCCAAATGTACCACGTACCAAAGTTACCACGCGTTGAATGCAACACGTGCTAAATGCACCACGTACCAAATGTAACACGAGCCAAATGTACCACGTACTAAATGTATCACGTGCCAAACGTATCACGTGCCGAATATACCGCGCTGTAGAACGGAAGAAACAGAGAACCATATGACTGAGAAGCTAATTTCTTAAACACGGCCATTCCTATTAACACGAATGGAAATGATGCAAAAATAGAACAAAATAAAGGTGAGGAGGTTTGGTTTTCTATTTACAAGTATTGTTTAATTTGACCGTTTTCTACAAAGTTTCATTTTATAGGAATTAGGCAAACTCGAGGCAGCAGCAAAAAACTCGTGCTCTATATATCAATCACGCAATAGAATCGAACAAACGCACAACCAGATTATTGAGAAGCTAAAATGTTATCCACACGGCTATCTCTATTTACACGAAAGGAAATGCTGCATTAGATGTAGTTAGGTGTTTAACCATCTCGCCTAACTCTCTCACCGTCATGCATACATTTATTTCTTTTGATTAGGAACAATGGTACTGCTTATACAGGCATACATTAACACACAAATACATTCACAGGCTGGCATCCTACATTTCTTATCAATATATTGATTTTCGAGCTAACGTGGGAGCATCTATGTGGTTGTTCAGCCTGCGTGCTAAAAATATCAGTCAAATCTCTCTCGGCATGCAGATGATCGGTTAAAAATGTGAAGGACATATTTGTTGATGTACCCTAGAATTTATACTTAGATTATGTTTTGGTTGCGAAAAGAAAATTGTTCGGGGTGTTTGTTGTTTGAATCCTAGGTCTGTTCGATTTGGGTTAACCTGTGGCTAAAAGTCAATGACTCCTTTTGATAACCATCACTGTATCGTCATCATTATCACCACGACACTGACGGCGACCGTCACCACCGCCGCCGCCGCCACCGCCGCCGCCACCGCCGCCGCCACCGCCGCCGCCACCGCCGCCGCCACCGCCGCCGCCACCGCCGCCGCCACCGCCGCCGCCACCGCCGCCGCCACCGCCGCCGCCACCGCCGCCGCCACCGCCGCCGCCGCCACCGCCGCCGCCACCGCCACCACCACCACCACCGCCTAACGTGGCAGTCCTGGTTTAGGACTAATGTTGTTGTAATTTATCCCCAGGAGACATCATCTCCAGCTAGGACAGAGATCATGTCGTATAGCCAGCTGGAGACGATGTCTCCTGGGGCTAAATTACAACAACAGGACTGCCATGTTATGTTGGTAAACAATCTTTACTGTAACAATCAAATGTTGTTCAAACTACTTATTGATTGGTTTCAAATTTTGGCACAAGGCCGGCAATTCCGAAGGAGGGGGTAAGTCGATTACATCGACCCCAGTGGTCAACTGGTACTTATTTTACGTGTTAACGTACCTGCTAGCTCGACGAGTTTATTGAATTAGTGTTTAGTTGGTTAAGTACAAAGGCGTGTGGCCCAGCGGTTAGGGTGTTGTACTCATGGTCGCAAGGTCACAGTCTCGATTCCCGGAGCAGTGCATACATCGTGTTCTTGAGCAAAAACCACTTCACCTAATGTTGCTCTCGGATCACTTCGAAACCTGACACGTGGTACACCGTACACCTGTACAAGCAATACCGATTTAATGGAAGAAATACGCCAATGTACAAAACAAACGTTTAATTATTATCTATATGCCCATGAGCATATGACGTAGCAGTTAAGAGAGCGGGCTACTAACCCCAAGATTCCGAGGTCGATTCTAGGCAGTGACCTGAATAATAATAATAATAATAATAATAATAATAATAATAACATCGAAGAATACATTAGGAA
>NC_142936.1:14110403-14112903 GCF_046866305.1 Octopus bimaculoides | reverse complement strand
AAATAAGTAAAAGAATAACATATATATACATATACATACATACATACATATATATATATATATATATATATATATATATATATATATATATATATATATATATATATATACACATATACATATATATATATATATGTATATATATATATATATATATATATATATATGTACACATATACATATATATATATATATGTATATATATATATATATATATATATATATATATACATATATATACACACACACCACACACACACACACACACACACACACACACACACACACACACACACACACACATATATATATATATATATATATATATATATATATATATATATATATATATATACATACATATATACAAACATACATACATATGTGTGTGAGTGTATGTGTGTGTGTGTGTGTGTGTGTGTGTGTACATATACATATATATATATACTAATATATACTTTTGTTATTTACACCACCTGTCCTCGTCTGTTGTTATTTTTTGTATATTCTCCCATATATATATATATAGGTTTGGCCAAAACTCAGCTGACAATAAATGAAAACCATTTAATTCCAAGATTTAATTATGTTTAATTACTGAATGAATTTAATCAAAGCATCTAAATATGAAACATCATGAAAATTGTTCAAACTGAAGTCCTTCTTGACCGACACATTTTTCCATTTGGGTCAATACAGAATTACAGATAGTATTTATGGAATTTTGATTAACTATCTGGTGACTTTTCAACTATCTTCTGTATATATACATACATATATCTGCCTTGATATTTGTGTGCGCGCCATAAACACACTCACATACAGGCATACATACATACATACATACATACAACATGCATACATACGTACATACATACATACATAAGTGCATAATGCGTACATACATACATTCATACATACACACATACATACATACATGCATACATACATACATACATGCGGAACATATATACGTACCACATATTCTGCTCACCGTCGCAAAACAATGACACAAGAGGAAGCTAAATAAATATCAGAAAGGCTGCAGAATTGCTACAAATGCTGATAAAAATGTAGCTTATTGACATAAAGCAGAACTATATATCTTCAAGGACTTGTGAATGACACCAAGATGTTAAAAATGGCCGCAAGCTGTTTTTCACATGCGAGTTTGATGCTTGGTTTTTGCCTCATTTCACTTCACTTCATTCTCTTATTTGCAATTTCCGACCGTAGTGATTAGCTTGCAGAAATGAAGAAGAATCTCTACAGAATAATATCCTCTAAATGAAACACCAACGTAACTGCCACAGCCGCCGTCTCTACCAGTAATGTAGAGATAATGAAACAACGATCCACCGAGATAGCGTCTTGTAGATGTTGAATTTGCTAGAAATAACAGATGTAAAATATTACTCAAATCGCTGTCGACCGTCTTGAAAATGAAGGACGCATTGAGCAAATTAGACTGGCTGCCAACTTCACCATTACCTTTTGTCTTCAATCTTTTATTTGTTTCAATCATAGCGTTGAAGGGTTTAGTCGGAAAACCAGCCCTATTACTTTTCTTTTTAAAGCTTGTTACTTATTCTATCGGCTGCTTTCGAGATCTGCTAAGTTTCGAATACCTACACAAACCATAACCGGCTATCAAGCTTTGGCGAGGGACAAGCACACACATAGATACAGACACATACACGCATACACACGCACACACACATGTATACATATATACATACATTACAGGCATACATATATATTGGCATTCCTTTCAGCGCTTTAGGTTCTGAGTTCAAATTTTGCCAAAATTAGTCGTGTCCTTCATCCGTTCGCAGTCGATGAGATAAATACTAGCTGAGTACTGGGGTCGATGTAATCGAATTAAAGCCTCCACCAAAATTATAGGCCTTGTGCCAAAATTTGAAAGAATTACCATTACTAACTCGACGTATCTCAGAATCAGTAATTCCGCGAGCAAGACATCGTCGTTATTAATTACCGCTGAGGTCAGTTTTGCTTTCCATCCGTCTAGAGTCGACGGTATCGACTAACCACTCACATCAAAATTACTGGTCTTGGTCTAAGTTTGAAACAGTTATTATTATCATTATTATTATTATTATTATTATTATTATTATTATTATTATTATTACTACTACTACTACTACTACTGCCGCTACTACTACTACTACTACTACTACTACTACTACTACTACTGCTGCTGCTGCTGCTGCTGCTGCTACTACTACTACTACTACTACTACTACTACTACTACCAAGAATACTAGTACTGGTACTATTAATGATGATGATGATGATGATGATTATCATGATGATGATGATGATGATGACGATGGCGATGATGATGATAAAAAATAAAAGTAAAAATAATAATAATGAAACGAAACAGAAGCAAAGACGCCAATGAGCATCACTGTGAAAATCATTATCATTATTATTACTATTATTATTATTATTATTACTAGGGCAATAAGGCAGC
>NC_142936.1:14092903-14105403 GCF_046866305.1 Octopus bimaculoides | reverse complement strand
TATATGGGGCTTCCTATATTTTACCCCAGTGTCATTCTGAGTGTATGCACTGCTCTCTCACCCAATAATAATAATAATAATAATAAATCTTTCTGCTGGAAGTTCATGGTCTCAAATTTAGAAGAAGGGATTAAGTCGATTACCACTGCGTAACTGGTACTTCTTTAATCAACCCCGAAAGGATGAAGGGCAAAGTCGACTCGGTGGATTTTGAACTTAGAACGTAGTGGCAGACGAAATACCATTAAGCATTTTGTCCGGCGTGCTAACGATTCTGCCAACACGCCGCGCCTTCGATAATAATAATAATAATAATAATAATAATAATAATAATCTTACTCTAGGCACAATGCCCGACATTTTTGGGGAGGGTGGCTAGTTGATTAGATCAATCCCCGTACTTGACTGGTACTTAATTTATCGACCCCCAAAGGATGAAAGGTAAACTCGACCTCGGCAGAATTTGAACTCAGAACGTAAAGACTGACGAAATACCGTTAAGCATTTCGTCCGGCGTGCTAACGATTCTGCCAGCTCGCCGCCTTCTATAATAATGATGATAATAATAATAATAATAATATTAATAATAATAATAATAATAATAATAATAAATTACTAAAGAGTAATAATAATGAAATAACAGCAACAACGTCAACAACAGTAGCAACAAAGATATTTTCTATATCTGACCGAAAGGGTAAGAACGAGACCATATTAATTTGCATTTCCAAAGTGTGTCTGAGTCTGTGTGTGTGTGTGTGTGTGTGTGTGTGTGTGTGTGTGTGTGTGTGTGTGTGTGTGTGTGTGTGTGTGTAGCAAAGAAATGCATGATAGACTATAATGAAATACAAGCCTCTAATAACAACGTTGATTGCAAAGGCAATAATGGTGATGATGACGTCACCAACGACGATGACGACGACGACGACGACGACGATGACGACAATAGTGCTGACGATGATGATAACGACCTTTTTGATGATGATGATGATGATGATGATGATGATGATGATAGCGATAACAATAGGAAAAAGAAGAGTGAAACGACAAAAAAAAAAATGAAAAAAAAAATGCCTGTGGAGTAGAGAATCTGTTAAGTCAAGGAGCAGGTGTTGTAAATAAAGCCATAATGCATATGGAAAGCACAAGAACCCACGTAAAGTCATGCATTACATGTAAACAGCTTCATTGTTTACGTGCGCTCACCACGGCGGCCCTCCTCTTCCCCTTCCTCCACCTATTTCTTATTCCGCCTCCGTCTTTGTCCTTCGCGTCATCGTTGTCGTCTTCTTCGTCATCGCGAGTGTTGTCAAGATATGTCAATTGCCATGACTAGTTTAACCGTCCTGACATCTCCAGAGGTCGATTGGCTATTGGTTTTCTGCCCACTACACTTGTCAGACTCAGTTGTTGTCCCTTAGACATTACTCCCTTTTTACAGCAACTCTCTCTCTTTCTCTTTCTCTTTCTCTCTCTCTATTAGGTAGACATTAACATGGAGAGATAAGGTTGGTTTTGGTTGAGCATGCGTCGGTAAACATCTTTCAAGGAAAGAAGCCAAGAAGAACTGAATAAAAACTAACAAGAAAACAAATAATAAAATCCCTATAGATATTACATATTTGCAAGGCTCAAGTAAATATGGCGTTTCTTTAAGTTATACGAACTCATACGTACGCATATACACATATATAGGCATAGACAGACGCGTACAACGCACGCAGACAAACACATACACATATATACACATACATATACACATACATTCATGCATGCATGCATACATACATATATAGATATATAGGCACAAATATATAAATACAAATGTATATAAATACACACATACACACACATATATGTATGTATGTATATGAGGAGGTAGTGAATAGTTCCTGGGTTTAAGGGTATTGTGAAAGTCCTGGTTAAAGGCCCAACCTTCCGTGTTCTTTTACAGGGCTTAGAAAAACTGAAGGGTCCGTGCAATAAGTGCGTGAATCTGAGAGGGGAATATGTTGAAGAAAATCGTAATTAACTGATCCTCCTGTATTTTCTTTTACCCAAAGCAAGGAACTTTTCAGTACTTTCTCGTATACATAAATACACACACACACACACACACACACACACACACACACACACACACACACACACACACACACACACACACACACACACATGTTTGAATTATTGAAAGACATTTCAACATCAGCTTATACAGGTGTCGCAGAAACACCAAGTGCATTGGCCAGGTGTTGTGATTGGTCACCTATATTGCTAATTGCAATAATGTACGTGAAACCAGTGGTAATATAATTTATTAACTACAAGATCCAACATATTCTCTTACAGCTGTTTCAATTTAGTCTAAAGACTAAATTACAATAGCTAAACCATTGTATTAGACAAAATCTCATCAGAGAGGTAGAAAAGATATACCGTTAGGTTATTAGGTGTTGTATATCATTCTAGCCCTCTGATGAGATTCTGCCTAATAAAATGATTTAATTATGTAATTTAATCTTTAGGTTAAACTCAAACAAAGAAACACACAAAAACCGTTAGATTCACTTCAACATTTAAATTTAATTTGTCAAAATATTTTCGTCGATTTGAGACCGCGACCTGTTCACTGAAAAAATTCAGCACAGAATTTTGTCACTCAACAGGTCGCGGTCTCAAAGCGACGAAAATATTTTTGACAAATTAAATTTAAATGTTGAAGTGAATCTAACGGTTTTTGTGTGTTATTCTAAATGGCTTATAAACACCTTCCACGCTGCAATTATTTTTGTTCCAGCACACAGTCTCAGATCAGGTCGCTTGCTATGCAAGTACATCTCAGTACACACACACACACACACACACACACACACACACACACACACACACACACACACACACACACACATATATATATATATATACATGCCTCTGTGTGTGTGTGTGTGTAAACAAAACATGAGAGAATCAGTTTGAATATGTGATTTTATCTTATCTAAACAATATCGTCGCATCTTGTTATAGAACATGTGCACCTGGAAGGTGATATAAATAGAGAGGTAACGAATGGTACTACTGCCTAGTGTTATAGTTTTATCTTTAATAAAAAAAAAATTAAGAAGTAAACCTAACATATGAGACAAAAGTAAAAGTTACTTTCTTCAACTACATGTTTATTTGAATCAGAACACTCAGAGCAACGGCAGCACATACGCTCATATTGTAACTTATGTGCATATGTATATCATAATTTATACAGCGCTTATAATCGCTCATAGCTGTTCCTTATGATGTATTATTATAAATATTGCCGAATTATCAACACCCGGTTAAGATTATTGTTTCTGTACGAGATGTAAGTCATTGTATATTTTGAGAACAGAACATCAATCGTTTAATTTTGCTTTGCTTTGTAGATGATGTCCACGGTTGGTATTTCTTACTTCCAATGACTTCATGTTAGACCGGGGGAAAAAAAATATGAAAATTTATTTATTAACGCTGAATCTTTGCACAACACACGTATACATACATACATACATACATACAAACATGCATATATACATGCATACATACATACATACATACATACATACATAATACATTACAGAGGATGTATACATATATACATACACATATTATGTATATATATATAGGCGTAGGAGTGGCTTACTTACAAACCACATGGTTCCGGGTTCAGTCCCACTGCGTGGCATCTTGGGCAAGTGTCTTCTACTATAGCTTCGCGCCGACCAAAGCCTTGTGAGTGGATTTGGTAGACGGAAGCTGAAAGAAGCCCGTCGTATATATGTATATATATATATATATATATATATATATATATATATATATATATATATATATATATATATGTATATGTGTGTATATGTTTGTGTGTCTGTGTTTGTCTCCCCAACATCGCTTGACAACCGATGCTGGTGTGTTTACGTCCCCGTAATGTAGCGATTCGGCAAAACAGCCCGATAGAATAAGTACTAGGCTTACAAAGAATAAGTCTTGGGGCCGATTTGCTCGACCAAAGGCGGTGCTCGAGCATGGCCACAGTGAAGTGACCGAAACAAGTAAAAGAGTAAAAGAGTAAAAAGTATATAATACAGATGTCTGTCTGTCTGTGTAACTGCATGCATTTCTACATTTTACAACCGATTTGAACCAAATTTCATACATAAGTTTCTGAAGCCCTATTATGCGTTGTAGGCTATTTTATTTTTCCGTACATCGATTGTTGCGCCACTCCCGGGGTAGATAACCCCCTTAGGCCTCTCTTGGAGTCAGCAATACAACTGCATAAAGGCCCCAAATTTCCTGCAGTTTGCCTCTCATCTTCACCAAAATTAATCTTTTGTTTGCTTATGACCTACAAATTTGCAGGCATGCACTTGCGCAAAAATTCAGGTAGGAGACCTGAATTTGATGAATGTGGAAGTTGATATCATCAATGCAACAAAACGTCATAACAGCTCGAGTTCGAGTTTGGTTTCCACGAAACGAGACGTATTGATAACCTTTGGCTAACAGAGGAAGGTGAAAACATGAACTTTTACTTGAACTTATCAAAGGGACCCCTACGGGTGCAGTAAGCCCCTTCGACTTATCTATTGAAGCTCATGTCAACACTGTATTAGTACCTGATATCTTTTGAAGTTTACGTTCGATTTTAACTTTAAGGGACACATTGGTTACCCATTGCCTAAAGATGATGTTGAAAACACTGTCTATACCTGGACCAATCAAGGGGGCCGCCAGGGGGCAGTAAAACCCTGCGAGTTATTTATCTTGGCATGCTCAATTGCATATCTCATGACAGAGCCAGTATCGTAGTGACGCAGTCGTTGATGATAGTTTCAAAGATGACAGCACTGATAGTAATAGTAGTAGTAGTAGCAGCAGTAGTATATTAGTGGTAGTATCAGCAGTAGAATCAGTAGTATCAGTAGCAACATCAGCAGCAGTGATAGTAGTAGTTGTAGTGGATCTATTTCAAAACGGGGGCACCAGTATTTTCTTAACGAAACACTAACGAAAGACTTTGAAACTTGGGACACCGGTAGAATGTGTCATATAAAACATCTTTTACTCTTAGTCTTCTTAACAAAAAGACGTACATCGCAAGTTATTCCATGTTAAAGTTGTCGTATTTCTGTAATTTCAACCAATCACTGACGTCTATTCAGCTGAATAGAGTTACTGCTGGGCCGTCATAAAAATGTTATTCCCTGTGACATATTTCATCCGGTTTAATCGTAATTTATACGCATATATTGTTTATATAATAAATTACGATGTGCGTATCTATGTGTATAACAATTTTAGAGTTCGGATTCTAGAGTTAGGGTTAGTTTTAGGGTTAGGGTTACGGTTACGGTTACGGTTAACAGTCTAGTTAGGGTTAGGGTTAGGGGATTAATACGATATACACCGTTACAGCGCTAACTGTTTTCAACTGAATAGACGTCAGTGATTAGTAGAAATTATCGAAATAAGACAATTTTTTACATGAAATAAATTCGAATACAAAAATATTTTTCTGTTCTATAACACAAAATAGATAAGTATACGAAGTTTGAAAGTGTTTCGGTACCAAAAACACTACATAAAACATAAATGAAAACTGGTGCCCCCGTTTTGAAATAGATCCGTTGTAGTAGCAGCACTAGTAGCTGTAGTAGTAGTAGTAGTAGTAGTAGTAGTAGTAGTAGTAGTAGTAGCAGCAGAAGTAACTGTATTAAAAGTAGTAGTGGTAGTAGTAGAAGCAGCAGC
The DNA here is from genome assembly GCF_046866305.1 of Octopus bimaculoides. Classification (NCBI taxonomy): domain Eukaryota; kingdom Metazoa; phylum Mollusca; class Cephalopoda; order Octopoda; family Octopodidae; genus Octopus; species Octopus bimaculoides. Next base: position 14,099,622 of record NC_142936.1, on the reverse strand, counting down.
AACAGTAGTAGTAGTAGTAGTAGCAGTAGTAGTAGTAGTAGTAGTAGTAGTAGTAGTAGTAGTGGCAGTAGCAGTAGTAGCAGCAGCAGAAGTAGTAGTAGTAGTAGTAGTAGTAGTAGTAGTGGTCGTAGTGCTACTGGTGGGTGATGGCGCATTTATCGGTAAGGCATTTCTTGTTATTGTTATTGTTTTTTTTTTGTCTTTTTGTATGTGTTGTCTTTATTGCCCTGTTGCCCTGCAAAGGATAGTGATGTTGCCAGGTTTCCTGAATACTGGCCGAGATTATCTTGTCAGGGTGGCGGAATTATCTGTAGCGCCATATTACTTAATCTCTTTCAACGTTTGTTTGGCAACTATTCTCACGCTTCCGAATGCCAAATCACGCGAGACACAATGGCGACGGAAAAAGAAAAGACGAAAAAAAAAAAAAAGCAAAGAAAAAAACAAGCAAAGAAAAAAAAACAGAGAGAGAGAATGTAGGATACGACGAACGATGTGGACGGCGATAATAAATATGAATAATAATAAGAACGATAAGGGCAAAAAAAAAAAAAAAGAAATATCGGCAACAAAAAACAAAAAACAAAACGAAAATGAAAAAGATTATGATGAAGACGATGGCTGCTGCTGCTACTACTACTACTACTACTACTACTACTACTACTACTACTACTACTACTACTACTACTGTTACAACAACCACCACTATCACCACTATCACAACCGCCACTACTACTACTACTACTACTACTACTACTACTACTGCTGCTGCTGCTGCTGCTGTTGCTGCTGCTGCTACTGCAACTACTACTACTACTACTACTACTACTACTACTACTAATACCATAAAGGTGATGATGGTGATGATATTGATGATGATGTTGGTGGTGGTGGGTGTGGTGGTGGTGGGTGTGGTGGTGGTGGGTGTGGTGGTGGTGGGTGTGGTGGTGGTGGGTGTGGTGGTGGTGGGTGTGGTGGTGGTGGGTGTGGTGGTGGTGGGTGTGGTGGTGGTGGTGGGTGTGGTGGTGGTGGTGGTGGGTGTGGTGGTGGTGGGTGTGGTGGTAGGTGTGGTGGTGATGGGTGTGGTGGTGATGGGTGTGGTGGTGGGTGTGGTGGTGGTGGTGGGTGTGGTGGTGGTGACGGTGATGATGACGATGATCATAATGGTGATGACGCTGATGGTGACGCTGATGGTGATGATGATGATGGTGATGATTACGATGATGATGATGATGATGGTGATGATTACGATGATGATGGTGACGATGAAATTAATAAGGACTGATAACAGTGAAAGGTGATGTTAGTTGCTTTTGGTTGAGGTGGTGTTTGCGGTGTTGGTTTAGGTGGTTATCGCGGTGATGGATGAGATATAGTGTTGGTACCGCGATAACTAAATAAACAGATAAAATGACAGAAAAAATAAAGCAGAAACAAATGTGAGGAGAAAGAGATTAGATTTGTATTCTGGTGAAAGAAGACCTACGTACAATGCATATATATTAATATATACAGGTCTATGTATTTATTCTTTTATTTTTTTACTTGTTTTAGCCATTTGACTGCGGCCATACTGGGGCACCACGTTGACGGGTTTAGTCGATGGAGTCGCCCCTCAAAACTTTGGTGCTTTTTCATGCTATCACAGCCACACATAGATATATATACACACATATATATATATATGTGTGTGTGTATCTATCTATCTATCTATCTATCTATCTATCTATCTATCTATCTATCTATCTATCTATCTACCTACTTACCTACCTCCCTACCTATCTACCTCCCTACCTATCTATCTATCTATCTATCTATCTATCTATCTATCTATGGACGGACGGTAGACACATCGGCTCCCATGTAAGTTGCATTTTTCACCTCTTAAAAGACCTATTTTGTTTTAAAATTTTGTATAAGTTGTGTATAACACAAAATACTTCGTGAACATATATTTTTCAAATCGGAAATAGCTCTATTTAGAGCCTTATTTCCAAAAATTCAAACATATCTTCCTCGTTCCTAGCCATATTCTTTAAAACGAATATGGCTAAGGTTTTCAACGAGGCCGACTTCCCGCTCCTAATGCCAGAGGCGAAAACACTTAATGCCGTTCCGCATGAACGCAGACAAGTGATGAAGAAGAGCAATGATTCTGAGTCAACTGCTGCTGCCTCAACCACCACCACTACCACCATCACGTGTACAAACTCTGCTGCTACAGCAGTCTTGCCTGCCACCGTCACCAGTGACAACAACAACAACAACGACAAAGACAACAACAACAACAGCAACAACAACGACAACGACACAAATGTCCTTGCTAACACGACCACTGTCCTCACCACTGCTACTACCAGTGACAATAACAACAGCAACAACAACAGGACACCGACCTTCAACACCAACACCACCACTACTTCGACAAACTCTGCCGCCACTACCACCACCTTTGAACCTGGCAGTACCAACACCACTGTCAATACCACCATCAACAACTACAAGACGAACAAGATAAACAACACCACAAACGCCACAAACAACATATCTGCCAGCATCACAAAAACAAATTTTGCCGATGCAACGAAAGAAAAAAGAACAATATTAACATTCACCCAAAAACAAATCAATGACACAAAATCCCTTCTCACGAAAGAAGGTGACACTGTACAAATACACATACCAAAAGCAATTATTGAAAATACAAACAAGAAGCACATATCATACAGACTTATCAACAAGAAAACGAAGCGACCGGAGAGTTTCTCCACCCAAAAAATTGAGATTTGTCTCAAACCGATATGGCCCTTTCAAAGTCATGTTACTTGGGGACGAAAATTTGCCACGGTCCTAGTACGCTTTAAGAGCGAACAGTTAGCGAAGGAATTTTCAACACTCTCTCTCCACACAGATGACTTGGTGATGATACCGAGTTATCTTGGACAGAGAGTGACGAAGGTGACAGTAAAGAATGTCCCTTCACAAGTGGAAACCCAGTGGATAGTAGGTTCTATATGCCTCGAAATGGAGGAGGCAAATATATTAGAAATTGCTACTGCAGAGGAGAAAAACTGGGAAGGGGGAAAAAAAGTCGAAGTCCTCCTCCATATCACTGAAGAGGAGTGCCAAAAGATCCCCACACACATCCAACTGGCAAAGGACCACAAGTTATATGTAGTGGTGGAAGGAAGGCGGCCACGTTGTTATGTATGCGGCAGCGAGGCACACCTCAAGGACAGTTGCCCAACCGCCGCCAACCAAAAAAAGCAACAAGGGCAACCACCAAAACCCGGAAAAAAAACCCTACTACCAACACCACCATCAACAATCAAAACAAGAGAAACACAAGCAACACTGGCAACTGAGAAGACAACAGCATCTGCAAAAACAACAAGTGAGGAAGCAGGGGAAAAGAAAGAAAATTCCAAGACTGTTTCCCCCTCCCCCACATCACACACACCTCACACAAATAACAAGCCATCAGCACCAACAAAAACAGCAACACAACCACTCACACAAGCACACACAGACGCTCACAATTTGCCCCTACCCCCTTCCGATTCCTCAGAACCTTCGTCGGAAGATGAAAGTAATGAGGAATGGCAAATAGCCCAGAAAGGAAGGAGGAAGAGGAGCAAGAAAAGAAAAGCAAACACAAACAAAGCAGGGAGATACACAACTCCCGAAAACACTCCAGACACCAACACAAGCACACACAACTACAACACAAGCAACAAAACCCCAAAAGCAAGTACACACACAATGCTCACTGCCATCAACACAAAAAACTCAGAGTTGATGGAATACATCAACACAAAAACAAACATAACAAACGAAGACATAAAAACCAGCAACCACCCATACACAACACCGCCAGAACACATCAAAATACTACACATAACACCAACCCTGCACCACACACTAAAATCTATTTTTCCAAAGGCAGTTGGCAAATGCCAAAAATACCTGGCGAAAAAACTATATAGTGATCTCCTCGAAGAAAACCCGAAGGAGGAGACACAAAAACTCTCAAACGGTAAGTGACTCTCTTTATAAAACTTTAACACTCAAATCAAAATGATGCTCAAGATTGGTTGTGTAAATGCGCGTGGCTTGGGGTCCCCTTGGAAACAAGGGTACCTCCTAAATGACATAAAGTCACATAAACTAGAAATCATAGCCATAAGCGAGACCAGACTCCATGATACGCGGGCCCTATCGTCCATGTTTGGCAGACAGTTTAACATTTATTTTTCTCCCTGTCTGCCGAGAATGGGCGGTAGTGGCACGGCGGTACTCTTTCGCAAGAGTCTGGATCTCGAAGTAAAGACAGTATTCATAGACCCGGAGGGTAGATTGGTTGTTCTGGATGTCGATGGCAGCGATGGGTGTGCTTTTCGACTCATATCAGTATACGCACCACCTTTAACAGGTAGGCCGGATTTCTTTCGACGTCTAGAAGTATTCCTAGGAACGTCTCGTCCTTTACTTTTAGTGGGGGATTGGAATGCTACCTTGGACACGCATCTAGACTATGTTGGCAGAGATAGGAATAGACGGGGATGCAAATGCCTCAAAGACCTGCTCAGACGCTTTCAACTGTCTGACAGGTACCGACTCGATTACCCGAATGCGCCAATGTGGACATGGACAAACCGCATCGGGTCGTCGAGATCGTATCTAGATAGAATACTGTGTAGGAGAGTAGATAGAGATAGCATAGGGTGTCCACAATTTCACATAGTCAGCTACACGGATCACAAACTTGTGACGTGTACGCTAGACTTAGATAAGACACATAGGCAGGGCTCCGGTTACTGGAAACTAAACGCGTCTTTCCCGTCGAGACCAGTTTTCAGAGACCGGATTAGCACGTTAGTAAAGAGGGCTTTGACAGGAGCCATCATCAATAACAAATGGTGGTTTGCCCTCAAGAGAGCAATAAAAGCAGAAGCGGTTAGGTATAGCAAAGCACTAGCCATAGACAGAAACAGAGTAGAGGGTGAACTAGTTAAGAAGCTAGAAGAGGCAATTAGAAGTGGCATCGCATCCGACGTTTTGGCGGCGAGGTTGGCCCTTGACCAACACTTCAACGCCAAACACGAAGGGTGCGTTGTCAGGGCTAGGATGCGTGCTCTAAGAAACGAAGGTGTTGGAGCCGCACGAGAGGCCCGGGTGGCGGAGGCGCAACAGGGCAACAAAGCCACCATTCGGTCTCTGGTGGACGAACAGGGGCGCGAACTGCTCGAGCCAAGCAAAATGTGTGAGGCCTTTCAGCGGCACTTTGCTCGACTGTTTGGGACGAATGGCGAGCGAGAACGCAGGGTGGACTTCAGTGCCTACCTGCACAGCCTGCCACGACTCTCGGCAAGAGAGGCGGAGTGCTGCGAAGGTGCCATCACGGCGGCGGAAGTGAGGGACGCGATGGCGGGATGCTCGAGGGACAAATCTCCGGGTTTGGATGGTCTGCCCTACGAGCTTTACAACTGTAAGCCAGACTTGTTTGGAGACGTCTTGGTGGCGGTGTACTGCAACTGGCAGCAAAACGGGAGCATTCCCGGTTTTGTGAGTCGAGGAGCCGTAACGCTGCTGAAGAAAGATCCAAACAAGGGGGACGTCATAGATAACTTTAGGCCCATCACTCTGCTCAATGCAGACTTGAAAATTTTGGCCAAGGTGTTAGCCAAGCGGTTGGCGCTTGTCATCGAGAAACTGATCGGCAAGGCGCAAACGTGCGCGGTGCCGGGCAGGAGCATCCATGACAACCTCCATCTGATGCGCTACATCATAGAGAGGGTAGTTAAGGAACCTGGCATGGGTGGGGCCCTGATCAATTTAGATCAATCGAAAGCTTTCGATAGGGTAGACCATCAATACTTGGAGGCTGTCCTCATAGCAGCCGGCTTCGGTCCCATTTTCCGCGGCTGGATGGCTGCCTTGTACAGAGGCATCCGTTCGGTAGTTCGCGTCAATGGGCATCTATCAAGACCCTTCGACATTGCACGTTCGGTCCGTCAGGGATGCCCCCTCTCGTCGCTTCTGTACGTGTTGACTCTCGAGCCACTACTGCGGAAGCTGGCGACGCTGAGGGGCATCCCGCGAGAGTTGGGATGCGGGACGAGCGTGTCGGCATACGCGGACGACGTCACCGTCATAGTGTCTAGCCAAAAGCACATCGAGCTTGTCGGCGAGACACTGAGAGACTACGAAGCGGTAACGGGAGCGAAAATCAACCGGGATAAGTCAGTGGGCTTGCGGCTCGGCACCTGGAGAAGCAACCCCATGCCGTCAAGTAGCGCCTCCGTCGTGGGACGTTGGACTGACGGTCCGGTTGAGATGCTCGGGGTCTGGTTTGGTCCAGACCTCCAAACGGAGAAGAACTGGGACGAGATAACGAGAAGGGTGGCCACTCTAGCCCGGCAATGGGCCGAGAGGAAGCTTTCCCTGAAAGGTCGGGCGGAGGTGGCGAACACGTACATCGCGTCCGTCATCTACTACCGCCTGACCGTCGTTCCTTGTCCCGACCCTACCATCACCAAACTGGAGCGCATCCTCTTCCGCTTCTTGTGGAAAGGAAGCGTTCCGATGGTTAGGCGATCCGTTTGCTGCCAACACCCGTTAAAAGGAGGACTGGGCATGCCGTGGTTGATGATGCGCAGACACGCGCTGAGACTGCGACATCTCCGGCTCTACGTAGACAGCGGTGAACAGGTGTGGTC